>NW_027502500.1:0-41703 GCF_021521415.1 Bidens hawaiensis | reverse complement strand
GGGAATTTTATAAAAATATTTCCAGAATTAATTCTTATATTTAAAATTTATTTATCTATTTTTAAACACCATTTAAACACTAAATATGTCGTAAATACCAAACGACCTTAGAAAAATCCCAAATTTTTCATGGATGTCCCCTGCCATCCACATAGTCCCCTGTAATTTTTTCCAGAACCAAAATCTTCTTTTACATGCCCTTTTTCCAAAACCGAGCTAGAAATCCCTAGAACTCGTTTAACCGAAAAGCCTACTTAGACTTCTCCAACGGACCTCAAATTTTGTGTGTGACTTATACATGATATGAAAAGCTTATCTAAAATTTTCCAGAATTTTTCATGATATTTAACTATTTTTCACCATTTCTGGCCAAAACCGAGCATTAAATTCACCAAATATTCATCCTTTATCCAAAAATTACCAAAAATTCACAGAACTCATCTTTTCATGTGTTTAAAACCTCTGTAAAATTTCATAACCTAACTCTAAAGCATCAACAATCTGTCCAAATTTCCCAAAACCGAACATAACCGAATATACCTTTCGTTTTCCGCCACTACAAGCTACAAACTCATCTTTCCGCCTTATCTACCACTAAATACAGAGCCTACAAACAACATACCACAATACCAAGCAAGTTACACTCACGATCAAGCCATTTCTTTCATGGTTACGGTTATGATACTAAAAACAAAGATTTAACCGTAAAAATTCGTTTTTGATTCGTTTAACTCATTTCTTGGACCAAGATCCCTTGTATAACTCGTATACATCACTTGATCATGCAAGAATCGGTTTTCATCTTTGAAACCTCATTTTCTTGCAAACAAACTCAAGAAACGAAGATGGAAACGTGATTAACTCGATTCTTTACCTTGTTTTCTTGGCTAATTATCTCGGGTTTTGGATCATGATCTTGAGAGGATTGATGAATCTTTGAGAGAGTTGATTGAAAAAAAAAGAAAAAAAGAAAATGAGGGCCATGGAGGCCGATCGGAATGTTAATGGGGTGGGGTGGGACCCACAAGTTCATTCTTGGCCACAAACTTGGATTTCCGAAATCTGGATAATGTTTTGGATAATCTGGTTCAGTTCGTTTCTCGGTTAAATGTTTAATTCGGCTTAAACGAGGCTAAAACGGTCGTTTTTGGTCTAAAAATTGAAATTTATATAAAACCGATTTAAAAACTTAATCCATGACATTTATTAACTTAAAACGTCATATTATTAGTTATTACGCATCTTTTTCGGCTTGATCGATCGTCTCTTGCTCGGTTTGGTATTAAAGGTTTCGTTTAACGTACCGACGTACTATTAAATCGAAATCCTTTTTATGTGCTTTAATCCACTTATCCCGAAGCTTTAATACTTCGTAACATCACTAAATATCATATATCTCGTCTATAATTGAACCCTCGATTCATTCGGGTTTCAATAACTATCGATCGTTTGATCGCATATTCAATACGGTGAATTATATATTCACGTACAATCAATACAATGAACCATGTAT
The DNA here is from genome assembly GCF_021521415.1 of Bidens hawaiensis. Lineage (NCBI taxonomy): Eukaryota > Viridiplantae > Streptophyta > Magnoliopsida > Asterales > Asteraceae > Bidens > Bidens hawaiensis. The sequence goes on along the minus strand of NW_027502500.1, from coordinate 40,190 downwards.
TCTCGTATAATTACCATGGTAACTCTTTTACCTGACATTACATATGACGTAACTAACGTCTACCGGTTAGGGTATACCTGGTTTCGTCGGAATCGTTACATTCTCCCCCCGTTAAGAAATTTCGTCCTAGAAATTTTTCACGCCCACTATCTCCTTTCGAAAGAAAGGTGGGGGGTTTTTCCTTCAGAATTCACCCTCGCGTTACCAAGTATAATCTGGTCCTCGCTGTGAATTTCCACTTAATCTTAATTAATAACGCTTGGTATGTCCAAACTGTTTAGTTTTCCCGTCTACTATCTCTACGGAATTAATTATGATATCAAACATGTCTTCTATGAGTACCTCTATTACTAGTACTCTCGTTGCCTTATCGCTTAGGCACTTTTCAATCCGTATACATGGCAAAATATCATGTATAGTACTTAGCCCCTGGAATACTTTAATCAATAAACTAAGTGACCAATCATGGAGATAATCTCATGAGGCCCAATATATTAAGGAGCTATTTTCGGTTTTGGCAAACCTCATATCACCTTTCTAAGGTGATGCCCTTAAAAATGCCTTGTCACCTCTTTCCAATGACAATGGTTTCCTATGAATGTTGGCATAAATCCTTCGCCAATCTCGCGATGCTTTCAACTCATCTTAAATATTATAAATCCGATTGGTTGTTTCTCGAATCAATTCAAATCTTATGGCTTGATTGACGCCCATTTTCAATTTACAAATTGGTGATAATTACTTCACCCATAGAAAGCTTCAAGCTCTCGATGCTTCCTTCCCCGCCTTCCAATAATGGAAGTAGGATGACTATTTTGATCTGAGATCATTGAAAATGACGAGATACCATTTCACCATTAGGAATTTGGGCAAGAATTCATTGTAATATATTCCCACTATCATTGGCGAATTTTCTGTCGTCGTGGCGTTCTCTAGGGTTTTCGGTGTGCAGCCTTATCTCTGGCATAACTCAATATTCACCAACACACGTAACCATATCTTTCTCCAAACTCGGCCATTAATAAAAATTCTTTCAGATATCCGTATCATCAATAGTCAAATCCGATCCCGGATGTATGGATTATTTCGATCTATGCATTTCGTCAATGATTAATTCACGAAGGTCATGGAGGGTCGGGATCCAAACCCGATTTTTGAAGTAGAGAATTTAGGTCCACGCGCTGTTCGAAATTCTCCTCATTGCCGTAAGGTTCCTTCTTTTCCAATTGTTCCTCTTTCAACGCCTCACGTTGAGCGACTCGAATCAGGTTCGAAGGTTCGACTGGACTATCATCCCCAGCACTAGCACTCGCAATGGCTTAACCCGATCTTTCTTACTCAAGGCATCGGCTACGACGTTAGCCTTGCCAGGGTGATAACGGATGTCACAGTCATAATCGCTTAACAACTCGACCCATCTTCGTTGCCTCATATTCAGTTCCTTCTAATCAAATATGTGCTGCAAACTTTTATGATCGGTGAAGATGGTGCACTTCGTATCGTAGAGATAATGTCTCCACATTTTAAGTGCGAAGATAACCGCTCCCAGTTCTAAGTCGTGAGTAGTGAAATCTTACTCGTGTATTTTTAACTGTCGGGAAGTATAGGCTATGACCTTATTATACTGCGTCAACACGCATCCTAACCCTCTACGCGACGCGTCACAATACGCGACAAAACCATCGTCTCCATCGGGGAGACTTAAAATCGGCGCTTGGCACAATTTTAACGGTTTCTATCTTATTTGGATCTTTGCGTAATCCTTGTTGCTTTACAACATGACCAAGGGATTATGCCTTCTTTATTCAAAATCACATTTCGAAAACTTCGCGTATAGCTCATCTGGCTTTAACACTTCCACAATTTTCCTTAACCGTCGATCGTGCTCTTCCTTACGTTGCAAATATATCAATATATTATCAATGAATGCTATGACAAATTTGTCAAAATAAAGTTTACAGACTCGATTCATGAGTTCTATGAATACTGCCTGCGCATTTGTTAACCCGAAAGGCATAACTAAGAATTCAAAATGGCCGTAGTGAGTCCGAAACGCTGTTGTTGCAACGTCCTCCTCTCGGATTTATCATTTGGCAATAACTATATCTAAGACCAATTTTCTAAAAACAAATCGCCCTCTGCAGTTGGTTTAACGGATCATTTACTTCGAAGAAGTGAATACCTATTCTTGATCGTCACTTTATTCAATTCTCCCTAATCAACACATATCCTAACACTTCCGTCCTTCATTTCCCAATTAAAACTGGTGCACCCCATGGTGACTAACTGGGTCGTATAAAGTCTTATCCAACAGTTCTTGTAACTGATTGGATAATTCATGCATCTCGGGCGGTGCAATTCGGTATGGTGCTTTAGCAACAGGGCCAGCTTGAGTCATTAATTCGATTCTGAATTCGACCTGTCGGTTTGGCGGTAATCCAGGAAGTTTTTCTGGGAAAACTTGTGGAATCGCGTACCATCGGGATATCTTCTATTTGTTTTCTTTTAAATACTTTGGCAGTCGCGTTTGTTAAGTATACCACGTCTTCTTGTCGTAAATATTATAACACCTCAAGGTGAGATTAGAGTGGTAACATAATACCGTACACTTTTCTCTGTATGTTATATATTTCTCTGTACCCAACACATATATATTTCTATATATATGTGTTTCTCCTTCTAATCATCTTCTTTTCATATTTGATTTCAGCTTCATGTTGAGTTAGCCAATCCATGTTAACTATCACGTCACAACTTCTTAACTTTACGGGTCGTAGGTCAATAAAGAAAGGTTAATCGTTCAGGATAATAGGACAATTCCGAACCATTTAGTTAACCCTTAGGGATTTGCCGTTAGCAAATCTACAGTATAGGGTTCTATAGTTTCACTAATCGGTATCTTTCCAAAGGGTAGGAGGTTAGCAGGAACTAACTTCTATCGACGACCGTAAAAGTATCACTGAAGCCAATTGATTTAAAACTACAACGTACTTAATACCTCTTTTGGACCATGACGTGCTTTATTTGAATTACTCACAAAAGCACGGTTCCTTGCTTGATCAGAGGTTGATGCTTGTCATGAGGTTCATCTTCCACAACACCTTGGTTCAACTTTGGGCAATCTCTCTTGAAACGTTCTGTACTGCCACATTCATAGCAAGTACAACTGTTTGGCATAATTTGATTTCTTCGGATGGATTGTTATTGAAGTTGTTGAGTTCGGAGTGGTTGTACACGAATGGGTTGGGGTTGTCGGTTCACCTGGCTTCAATTGGTTCTATAATTAGGGCATTACGTCCATCTTTACCACACCTGTGGCCTACTATCACTCGACATTCTTCTTCCTGCCGATAACCATATTTTCCACATTTAGGGAAGGACCCTTCATGCGGTTCATGTTTCACACCAGAACTAGTCTCAGTATAATTCTGGGTTGTAGGACATACCTACTTATTCAAAGGCCTATCTTGCACTATGCCTTTATCACTTCTCTTCTGTAACACTCAACGTCTCACCTAACGTCCTTCCAGTCCACTTCTCATAGAGTCAAATATATCAATGCTGGCTTGTGACACAACCCTTCCAAAGGTTGTATATTTTACAGGATTGACTATACTCCTTATCGATGGAGTTAGTCCCCAATATTGCGCTTACTTCGCTTAGTTTCAGGAGTAATTAGCCATGTTACCAGACATGACAATTCCTTTAAATGATTAGCGCGTTCTAAGTGATCAGCACACAACATTTCTATCTTTCATAGCTCAGTTTCAAATCTCTGAACTCAATTACTCGAATAAAAGTGCTCTAGCACAAGAATTTTAAATCCTGACCGTATTATCTGAACAAAAATTTTCTAACTATAATTTTGTACCATCGTGTTCCATCACGATACAACATAATCTCCCAACATATCTGTAGCATATTTCACTACACAATGTTCTAGACTCTTACCAATATCCTTAACCATTTCGATCTTTTCTATCCACTCGCTAATCTATTCCTCCCTTTACCAACAGTAAACCATTAATAATCCCCTTAACACAACCAATAAACACGTCCTTCATACCGGATCTAATTCATTACGACTACCATTCATGTTTAGTTTATAACTAATACTTGTAGTCATAATAGTATTTGGTGGGACATTAACACTCTTAGTAATAACACTAAGAATTGAAATATTCATAATCATGTGATTGCTCGATCTATAATTCTGTGATCACATTTGCATCAACACTAGCAGTGATCTGTGATACGACGTTCGGTATCATCATCTGCTATCTTTGAGCAATCAACTGAATCATATCAATCTCCATCATTGGAGTTACTCTTTTTATGTCATTCTGCCGTACTCATCCAGTACGCAGTAATCAATACTAATCTCACCGTATAGCTCGTTGCCAGCTCAATCATAACAACAGGTACACATACACACCAAATATTATCATATATATTACACATACCGGCATCTAGCATATATATGTCCCATAAATATAATAACATACGGACTTAACCTGACGTCGGTTAATGTTTAAATATGCTTCATAACCCTTGTCACCAACTGACATATAGATTTTTCTCAACAAAGATTATCGTTTAATATACTTGATTTCAATATCCTTCTGCATATCAGCATAACCGATACATGCTCACCGTGAGCACCAAACGATTACATACCACGGAGTTATAATATCCGTGTTTATTCGTATATCCGGCATACACAGTATACCTCCTACGAACGAACAACCAACTATGCTATAATGATTCCAACACTTCTTTGTGTATAGGTAATCATTCTATTCGAGCATACATGGGTGTAAACATCTAACGGATGTAAGGATAACATAGGGAGTTGCAAGGTTCAAGGTAATTGCGCAACATGGGTTGCCTTCAAATATTATTAATTACTGTTATGGGAAACTCTACACTCGCTCAGTCAATGTCCTCAGGCGTTCTAGGTTTGCTAAAATCGGTAATTCTCGATCTGAAGTTGGTCCGTCTCATATGTTTGTGAGTGAGCAATACATATATATATATTTCAATATATTATTTTATTTTATTTTATTTATTTACTCCTTTACTTTAATGAAATAAGAATGGGTTCAGGTACGGATCCGTTCGTACGTGAGGGTCGACGGTTCGGGTGAACATCTGGGGTTATTAGGATATACGGTACCGAGGTTGGTAGGGTAAGGGATTCATCAATTTTGGTTGGGAGTGACGGTTACTAGATATTTCTTGTTAATGTCAAACGGGAGATCTAACTTGGTACTATCATAACTATGGCCCGATAAGTCAGACTTATCATCAACCGATGCTCTAGAAATTTCGGCATCCTCGGTACTTTTTATTATTTCCTTCCCCGGTTCCTTATCCGGGTCCCATTTCTCAATACATGTACCCACAAGATATGTACATATATATATATATACATATTAGCACGTATAAATAATATTATATACTTTACACATACGTTGCCATTTTTACCTATTAATGTACCCCGTGACTTCCCCTGAATTCCCTCGTGCGGACAAGTCTGTTATTATGTTCCGGACCATAATAACTCACTTGTCCATCCAAGTTCATCCAGACCTCGTCATTACAAATTATTAGTTGATATTCAGATCCTATAATACTTGAGCTACTGGTTATATTTTAGGTATCTTTTAAAGACATCCTAATTCTATTATAACCAATGGCTCTGATACCAAGTTCTGTAACACCCCGTAACCGCAGCGGAAACGTAAATGGGATGCGACAGACACCTCTGATATCAACCACATTGTTTATAAAGAAAACCGAATGCATTAATATACTTCAAAATTACATTATCTCATCTTTTATTACCGTCTAGGTGATACACACATCATACAATACGGTTCATAATTCTATCTGTTATAATGTATCCTAACGTCCAGCACGCAAACCTTACACACATCAAGCACTTAGCACGTAATCAATCACTTTATCTTAGATGTACCTGAAAAGCATGTGAGAAAACGGGTCAACTAAGAATAGTTGGTGAGTTTCACAATTTTAGTAAACCATGATAAATCCATATCATAATATAATATTATCTGGGGACACTGTTAACCCATAAACACATTTAATAACCTCTGGGGACATTGTTGACCCAGAACACTTCCAATAACCTCTGGGGACACTGTTAACCCAGAAACACTTCCACTAACCTCTGGGGACACTGTTAACCCAGAACACTTCCAATAACCTCTGGGGACACTGTTAACCCAGAAACACTTCCACTAACCTCTGGGGACACTGTTAACCCAGAACACTTCCAATAACCTCTGGGGACACTGTTAACCCAGAACACTTCCAATAACCTCTGGGGACACTGTTAACCCAGAAAACTGTTGCGGGACCTTTCAATATTAACAACTCAGACAATTACCATTTTAATACATTACCGTACGATTCCCGTACAATAAACATTATATAAATACATTCATTTCCATGCGATCAGCATGTACTTAAACCTTTTGATAGAAACATGCTTTCCGCCCCGGGAAAATATTTAAAAAATTTCAGTAAAAAGGGGCTCGTGAAAACTCACCTTAGCACATGCAAGCAGGTAACAACAATCATTATCAATTAACACGTCCAATCTGTAATATGATCCCTACGATCGTTATTATACAATTATTGTTTATATAATCTTTAACCTTATCAATCGGTACATCTGGGGACACTGTTAACCCAGTACTGTACCTGTTCCGGGGGCAATGTTAACCCAGAAATACTTCTCCGGACTCAGATTGTGATGTCGTTTAGAGTTCCATGGTCACAATTTCTATTAGTCGTTTTCTCGTTTTGCGTGCCTAGCACGAATATCCGTTTTATGTTTCAAAAATGAGTTTGGTCACACACGACCCGAAAATAGTGGTTGTCTGATAATTTAATTTAAAATGTGAAATTATAGCTCGGTTTAGACGTCCCGATTGGCCGCGGGACTCGTTTCCGTCTTTAGCGTACCGGAAACCGTTAAAATCGGTTAAAAATACCCAAATCATCCGACTTATTTTCGGATGATTCATTTTTACTTGATTAACTCAATTATATGAAAATAGTCCATTTTTAAGGTTTTTATACACCAGTCAGCTCGCTTAAGCGAACTTCACCGGTTTACGCGTTTTAACTTTAAAAGTTTGATAATCAGCACGATTAATTATCCGTTAACTCTCGGATCTTGAAATTTTGCACAAATCACTTTTTAATAGTGGGGAATTTTATAAAAATATTTCCAGAATTAATTCTTATATTTAAAATTTATTTATCTATTTTTAAACACCATTTAAACACTAAATATGTCGTAAATACCAAACGACCTTAGAAAAATCCCAAATTTTTCCTGGATGTCCCCTGACATCCACATAGTCCCCTGTAATTTTTCCAGAACCAAAATCTTCTTTTACATGCCCTTTTTCCAAAACCGAGCTAGAAATCCCTAGAACTCGTTTAACCGAAAAGCCTACTTAGACTTCTCCAACGGACCTCAAATTTTGTGTGTGACTTACACATGATATGAAAAGCTTATATGAACTTTTCCAGAATTTTTCATGATATTTAACTATTTTTCACCATTTTTGGCCAAAACCGAGCATTAAATTCACCAAATATTCATCCTTTATCCAAAAAATACTAAAAATTCACAGAACTCATCTTTTCATGTGTTTAACACCTCTGTAAAATTTCATGACCTAACTCTAAAGCATCAACAATCTGTCCAAATTTCCCAAAACCGAACATAACCTAATATACCTTTCGTTTTCCGCCACTACAAGCTACAAACTCATCTTTCCGCCTTATCTACCACTAAATACAGAGCCTACAAACAACATACCACAATACCAAGCAAGTTACACTCACGATCAAGCCATTTCTTTCATGGTTACGGTTATGATACTAAAAACAAAGATTTAACCGTAAAAATTCGTTTTTGATTCGTTTAACTCATTTCTTGGACCAAGATCCCTTGTATAACTCGTATACATCACTTGATCATGCAAGAATCGGTTTTCATCTTTGAAACCTCATTTTCTTGCAAACAAACTCAAGAAACGAAGATGGAAACGTGATTAACTCGATTCTTTACCTTGTTTTCTTGCTAATTATCTCGGGTTTTGGATCATGATCTTGAGAGGATTGATGAATCTTTGAGAGAGTTGATTGAAAAAAAAGAAAAAAAGAAAATGAGGGCCATGGAGGCCGATCGGAATGTTAATGGGGTGGGGTGGGACCCACAAGTTCATTCTTGGCCACAAACTTGGATTTCCAAAATCTGGATAATGTTTTGGATAATCTGTTTCAGTTCGTTTCTCAGTTAAATGTTTAATTCGGCTTAAACGAGGCTAAAACGGTCGTTTTTGGTCTAAAAATTGAAATTTATATAAAACCGATTTAAAAACTTAATCCATGACATTTATTAACTTAAAACGTCATATTATTAGTTATTACGCATCTTTTTCGGCTTGATCGATCGTCTCTTGCTCGGTTTGGTATTAAAGGTTTCGTTTAACGTACCGACGTACTATTAAATCGAAATCCTTTTTCTGTGCTTTAATCCACTTATCCCGAAGCTTTAATACTTCGTAACATCACTAAATATCATATATCTCGTCTATAATTGAACCCTCGATTCATTCGGGTTTCAATAACTATCGATCGTTTGATCGCATATTCAATACGGTGAATTATATATTCACGTACAATCAATACAATGAACCATGTATTCTCGTATAATTACCATGGTAACTCTTGTACCCGACATTACATATGACGTAACTAACGTCTACCGGTTAGGGTATACCTGGTTTCGTCGGAATCGTTACAATCTGGCCCAGCTGTTCAGGGTCAGTCAAGCTTAGGTACATCAGACAAGATTGCCCAAATTCTTGCTATGCAAGAAACTTACTTTCAGAACAAGGGTAAAGGTGTGGTTCTTGAAGATGCCCCTGTTGACATTCATGCATTACAACGTCGAGCCTTTGAACTCGAACAAGATTCGGTAGTCAAGGATGTCCGCATTCAGGAACTGGAAGCGAGTAACTCAGAAAAGGATTCCAAGATTAAAGAGTTGCAGTCTGGTATGGGAGGTTTAACGGCAATGTATCTTGACCTTCAACAATGATGATGTGGTCTCTCAAACAACCATAGTTGATCAAGGTAAGAGCTCTCCTATTCGCCCAGACGACAACATAGATGCGTCGGAATCACTGAAACAATACATGGATGCACCTTCTATCACCAAAGAGAAATCGGACAGAATTCAGAAGAAATTACTTGAAAAAGGAAAGAAGAAACTGCTGGTGATGAAAAAATCAAATCAGAATGTTGAATCATCAGATCATCCAGACAGGTTCGTCGTTACTTTTCAAAAGGGGTTCTCAGATAAATACAGTGATCGATCGGGAGTTCTATCATGGGGGTTTGATGCGGACAAGAATATGTGGTGGGTAAAGAGGAAGTCAGGAAAAACTGAGTATTACAAGAAGATGAAAGACTTTGGTCCCTGGACCAAAGTGGATCTTAGTGACCTGATTAATTCTGCATTCACCAACCCGACAAACGACAAACGTGGAAGAGATTTTTGGAATTTCTTGAGAAGTCAAGTTGATAGAGGTTTTCCAGACCTGGCAACTGCAGAATCATTTTTAAAGAAAGCTAAAGGAGTCATGGATCCAAAGACAGGGAAAACAATGGTGAATGCAATGTAGCCTCCCACAAAGAAGGCTACTTATATTCCTGTACCAGACGCCATCCCAGATGGCACTTTGGACAACATGAGGTTTTGTGTGTATGATAGTGAAACTGTCACTGTAATTGTTAAATTGGTGAAAGGCAAAGGGCAGTATAGATTCGTTGATCCAAGAGATTTGTTGAAATTTGGAGAGAAGGATATCAAGACACTCAGTATGTTCTAGATAGTAGCTGAACCACTTTTTGAAGCAGCCGCTAAAGAATACACAGGTATTGTTGCCTCTATCATCATATGCAAGTTCTGGGCAGGAGGATTGAAGGATGCTAATATACACCACATGGAGCATGATTAAAGACAAAGCTACAAACCAAGGGGGAGATTGTTGGGCCTAGTTTGTATGGTTTGTACTTGGTCTACATGTGTTGGGCTGGGCTACGGGTTTACTATGTAACCCGAGAACTCCTTAGAGTTCTCGGTGGGCTTTTGGTTCATATGGGCTTAGGTGTTTGGTTTCCCTATATATAGTTCATGTAATGTATAGGGTTAAGGTTGTTCATTCACTGATTTGGTATTGTCTTTTGGTCGTCTACGAGTTACTAGACGTGCAAGTATTGTAAGTGCTTAAGCACCCGACGTATCTTAATAATACGTGTGTTTTGAAGCAATCCTGTGTTACTCTCTTGGCTTTTCTCGTGTTCTTGAATTCCAAGTGTTGGTATTCCGCACCAATACTTGTTCTGTTGATATCATAGTTGTAGTGATCCAGATTCGGGACTTACAGTCAAGCTATTTTATAAAGAGGAAAAACAATGAGAAGAATTTGTAGCTAAACAAAAAAACACCTCAAAAAAATTAAAAAATAAAAAATCTTAACTCAAAATTTAATAAAAAAACACAAAAATGTTTCAACTATCTTTCTCCTTTTCATAAAAAAACATATTTGGGTTAAAAAACACAATGGCAAGTCAAAAAAGTCATTGTGTTTTTTGTTTATCATTGTGTTTTGTGTTTACTTTCGTTATTTATTGTCTTTTTTCCTTAATATTGTCATTTTTTCTTTATATTGTGGTATATTACTCAACATTGTGCTATATTTTGTTTGGCATTGTGTTATAGTTTTCGATATATTGTGTCTTTTTTTAGTTAAAATTATGACTTTTCTTTACTTTTGTCATTATGTCTTTTATCTTGGCATTGTGTCTTTTCATCAAACTTTTTTTTAATTTTATTGTATTTTTTATTTTTTTTAACATGAATGATGGTTGGAACATTTTAGTTCTTAAATATTTTTGTTTTTTATTTATATTTTGAGTTATGATTTTTTTAGTATTTTTTTTAATTTAGTTTTAAAAGATTTTTTGTATGTTCACGAATCTTTCTCACACTTCTTATTTTTGTCTCTATTTAAATTTTAGCATTACCCTATCATATAATAATCTAGGTTAACAATCAAGTCGGAAAAAAAACCTTAAATTTACCAACCACTCAAAAGAATAGCCTAGCAAAACCAAGTTATATTATAAAAAAAAAAAAAAAAAGATTAAAGTGCCAAATGTCCATATAGTTTGATCAATTATATGACTTTCGTCCGAAAGATTATTTTGTGCAACTGGACCATTGAGGTTTACCACTTCTTGCCAGTTAAGTCCAAAACGCTAACTGCGTTAGATTTTTAACGTTAAGTCAATGTTATTATTATTATGTACGCAAATAAATAAATAAATAATTTAGAAGCTTAAAAGTCAAATATAACCCTGACTTAACAAGGAAACTATAAAAAGTTAACGATTTGGACGTAATTGACAAAAAGTGAGAAACCTTGATGGTGTAGGTGCAAAAAAGAAACTTTTTAGACAAAAGTGACATAATTTAACAAACATCAAAGACATTTTTGACACTTTACTCAAAAAAAAAAGTTAAAACAAATGGATAGTAAATGAAAAAAAGGGGAACAAAACGTGTTTAGTAGGTTTCGAAATCGCATCATTTTAAAGAAAAATAAACTTGAATTTGTTTTTTTTTCCGGTTTTCTTTCTAATGAATATTTATTGAGATCATTTCTAATAGGGGATTGGGTTCAACCTAGTAATGAGCTTCGGTGCAATACCCGTATTTATACTTGTGCATGTACTCGATTGTACACGCACTGAAAATTAATAGAAACACGTATCAATACTCATATCCAATTTTTCACTATGGTACGGGTATTTCGGTACGATACCCGTTTTTGTACCAATTTTGTTTTTTAATTTCCAAAACTTTAACGATCAAGAAACCGGTACTCGTACCGGTACATGACGAGTACCAAATTAGTAAAAGTGCCAAATTGGTCGCCGTAATTATTTAACGAATGTTGTGTACCGGTACATGACGAGTACCTATTTTCATACCTATAGGATACTTTAACGAATGTTGTGTTGACGTAATTATTTGTATTTTATTGTGAACAAGTTGTATTAGTGATTATTGAATGAAATAAACAAGTTGAGTAAATATTGTCACTTTAATAGTGTCATCGCATTCTTGAGCAATCCGTTGCGCCCCGACATGTTAAGCCGCATTTGATCGGGGTGTGACGTATAACGTACCTCCGCCCCTAACATCCTTTGGCTTTTTATTTTCCTAAAAATGTATTTATTAGTATAGAATTATAGATATGGAGTGATGATATAGACCTGCTCGGGTGATGTTTCTAATTTTGCATTTATACGAATTAAAAACCGTCATGAAAGTTACTATAAAAATAGGTTAATTGATTTTTATTAATCTTTACTATCATCTTTTGGTCGTTGCCGGTCCTAATTAACGAATTGGCTAATAACGATCGCACATTTTATCATATGTATTCGCAACGGTACGCGACTAACAGAATTCTAACACCGTTAGTTGCAAGTAGCCGGTAAAACGTTTTTAACCGGAAAACTCATTTTCCCCGGAAAACTCAACATTCTCGTTACAAAGATCTTTGTAACATTATATTGAACATTTAGGAACATTTTTCTAGTAGAACTCTTGAGGTCGCCAGAACCCTAAAACTATTATCGGAATCAGTTGGTAGTGCTAATATGGTGGTGAGTTTGTTGGTGGTGGTGGCGGTGTTTAGTTTGATGTAAGGCCCCGATCCCGGTGCCCTACTTTAACGTCGGATTTACTCATAAACACAGTTCTACAAATCAGAGTTTAATAAAACTTTAGCGGGATATTAAAACTTTAATCATTTATTACACAACGTTTGACCTTTTCTTTAAAATCATAACATAAAACATCGTATTTAAAAACATCATTTCTTCCATCTTCAGATGCCATCCGTTCAATCCATGCCATGTGCCATCCTCGTGCTAGCTCCTTAGTCTGCTCACCTGCGTGCATACTAAAAGTCAGCTACGCTGAGTGAGTTCTAGTTAATCAAGCAACTTACCATACAACCACTACATGCATTATATACGTGTCTGAAGACGCAGAGCCGTCTATCTATCCTGCTCACCTTACCACTTAACCGCTTAACTGCCCCCTAACGACTTAGCCACTTATTTACGGGAGCATATGGAGGCTTGCCCTCCCACGCACTCACGTTGTGCCACTTATTAACGAAGGCACGTAGAGGCTTGTCCTCCCACGTAATATCGTCATGCCACTTAATAACTGGGGCACGTATAGACTTGTCCTACCACGCACTCACGTCATGCCACTTTAATAACGAAGGCACATATAGGCTTACCCTACCACGTAGTATCGTCATGCCACTAACACCCTTACTAGACCCCTCTCCACTTCTGTCAATCTCTACTTCTGCTTGTCTATAACACACTTCCTATTAGTTCATTATTTACATAATAAGCAAGTCATATAATAGCATTCACACACACTAATAATCACCTGGCAATCACTCTCCTTGACGGTACATGCAATATCCAAAGATCGTTGATGCACCGACAAACATTCTTAAATAACTCATATATCATCTATAGCATACACTTATCACTTAAGGTAAGTGTATTCACACTTCAGATCGAGTATGCACACAGCGCCAAAAACATAACAAGGAAATGGTGCTAGAAACTCAGCTGATTGCATTTACGTCTTCCATTAATGGTTAATCCTTCTCTTTAGTTGTGCGCGACTAACTGTATAACAATTATACGTATCAATTAACTTGCACTACACATAACGCGTTTCTTGTCTAATTATAACCCAAAATGAACAGGGGTCCGGGGGCAGCGCCCCTGTCAGCAGGGTTCTAGGGGCGGCAGCCACTAGTAGGGTCTAAGGGGCAGAGCCCCTGGCTGGGGTCGAGCTGTCTTAGCACATTTTCCATTAGGATTTTAAATTATTATCTAATTCGTTAACTCGTTCGCTATAACGAATTAAGCGTAATTCGTTATCTGAACACAGCCTAATTCGTTATCTGAACACAACATAGTTCGTTATCTTTCCTGACCTGATTCGTCATGAAATCCTCCTTAATTCGTTATCCGGTTCGTTGTCTTACTATAACGAATTGGTGAGTAACGAATCACCAAATTCGTTATCTTAATCATAACGAATTGGGTGAGTAACGAATCACCTGATTCGTTATTTTAACATAACGAATTACCAACGATTCGTTCAATCATAACGAATCCACATCAGTCTTATCTGAATCTTTGACTCAAGGGTCAAAGTCAAAATCAATAAGAACACGGATTAGTCAACAGGTATCAGATCTGCAATAAACCTTCGATTCTCAACAAAACAACACAAATTTGGTACCATTGAACTCGCAATCCTAGCGCCTACAAACCCTAAGTGTCCAATCGGCCAAACATTCATGTTTAAAGGGTGATTTTATTGATATATACATACGGATCATTACCACAATCGATTAACCTATCAGATGTTGATGAATTTCAGTAAGCTTTGTTTCATTTGATTCGTTTTTGCCACATATACTGTGATCTAGGATTAATAAACGAATTCGAACCTAAAGGAACGATTTCTAACTACAAATGTACCTTAAACGAGTCGGTTTATGAACATGGTCTAGTATCGATGTTGTTTTGGTTCGTCACAACGTTCAAGCACCAACGGGTTCGGATTTTCACCATCGGATCTTGGCTTGGGTTATATGATGGTGTTTGTGTGTGTTTTTGATGGTGTAGGCTATGGTGTAGAGATGAATAAAAATGGAAATGATTAGGGTTTAAGGGGTATTTATACTTCATTTAAGTCCATGGACCCAAGGCTCATCTTCCATTTTTGGTCCATATTTAATTCCATCTATTTAGCCTACTTAAACCATCTTAATTATTTTATTATTTCTCCACTAAATCAAATAAACTTTTCCATCATAAACAAATAATATATAAAATATTATTCTTTGAAATTTCGGGATGTTACATTTAAGTTTTCCGGCAAAAGATGTTACTTTTCCTGTCAAAAGCGTTTTTCAGGCTAATTGTAAGTAACGACGTTAAGATTCCGCTAGTCATGGACCATTATGAACAAATACATTAATGGGACCACTAGCTGTCAACTTGTTAATTCATTAGTTGAGAACGACAGATACCGAAAGATAATAGTTGAAATTAAATAAAAATGTATACACTTAAAAAAAAAGTTAATAACTTACATACTCTTTAAATAGTTTATAATCCAACATTACGTTGTGATAAAAAAGCAAAGCGAACTAATTTTTTTACAAAATCCCTTTTGTAAAAAATACTCTAAATTGTTAATTTTTTTTTTCAATACTACGAGTTTACCTTATTTTTCATTTACACTATTATGAAAAATTATTAATTATTTTCACTTTTCAGAATGACAATAAATATTAAGTATTATTAAACGATCAAACTAGGTGGCAATTAATAAAACGTGATTCACGAAATAAGTACGATGGATTTATGTCAATAGGCCCAGTGACAAAAATGGTATATATGTGGATTCTTTTCGACCACCAAACACAGTCATGACCACAATAGGAACATACATTGATAACATCAAGAACATCGAAACTTCGTATAGATTGGAAGGGGAGACCCAACATCACGTTCTAAACGCTTAAAATGTTTTCATTGTGTTTATCGTTCTCATAAACAAAATTAAAAAATTAAAAAAACACAATCTTAATCTGTAAGTGAAAAAATCATTGTGTCTTTTTTATTTATTATTATGTTTTGTGTTTATTTTTGTCATTGATTGTGTTTTTTTGTGATTGACATTGTGTGTTTTTTTATATTGTGTTATATTACTCAATATTGTGCTATATTTTGTCCGGGCGTTGTGTTATATTTGCGATCTATTGTGACTTTTTTTAGTTATAATCGTGTCTTTTGTTCATTTTCGTCATTGTGTCTTTGATCTCGGCATAGTGTCTTTTTGTCATTTATTTTTTTATTTTTTTGTATTTTTTTATTATTTTTTTTAACGTAAGTCGGAAACATTTTAGTTTTTTAATTTTTTTCGTTTTTTATTTATAATTTGAGTTATGATTTTTTTATTATTATTTTTGAATTTATTTTTAAAAGTTTTTTGTGTGGTTAAAAATCCTTCTTACAATTCTCATTTTTATATTCCTTTGTATTTTATCTTTACTCTTAAAACTAAGCCAATCTTTCCAAGAAAATGAGCTAAATTTCGTTTTATTTTTATCCGTAAGGAAGAGTGAAGCTTAATGTCTTCCACAATTTTTCCTTTGCCAAAGTTATCTTGCTAATCATATTCATATGAACCATACAGTGACCAAAGATTGATACTTTGTCCCAGTTTTTTTAAAACTGTTGCTGCCTGGATTCTGCCTAGCAAAAGATAATATTTAAATAACGGATTTTTCCACATCTTTAAATCATTTTTCAATCTTCTATCTTACTAACGTAATCGTATAACCTTTCAACTTTTGACACTAAAAGGGTAAGTTAAGTATACAAGAGGGGTACATTTGGCAAACCCATTGGTAGTAAGACATGTAGTTAAACCTAAGGGTTTATCGGTTCAATGGTCGAATAAGTGGAATTAGACCAAAAAAACTGACCATGTTATAAATAGTTTACAAACAATATAAACAAATTAGAAATACAAGATTAAGTAGAAAGGTTAATATAGATATATAGTTATGTTATATATGCTTAAAAATTATATTACTTACATAAAAGAAAAGATAAAATAATATTGAACTTTTTAGAAATAATAGATGGTAAATTTATTGGGGGTGTATATAGCTAGAATTACTATATGAATAGTATTTTAGTACACTTGGCAAAAGGCAGATCGGATACGTTGATAACGTACATGTCAAAATGGGTAAGATTTAAGTCATGACTGGTCGTACGTATTAAATTTGTATGATCACTTCTGTACAACAAGAAAGTCTTCATCTCATTATTATAATCACTTTGAATTAGAGGTGTTCAAAAAAACCGGTTACGGAACCGGTTTGGCCGGTTCAACCGGAAACCGGTTTTTTAAAAACCGGTTTTTTTAAAAACCGGTTTGACCGGTTTACGTAACCGGTTTACGTATCGGTTATACGTTTTGGAGCCAAAACCGGTTTTATAACCGGTTTTTTTTATAACCGGTTTTTTTTAATAACCGGTTATTAAAAAACCGGTTAACCGGTTTTTAAAATAACCGGTTTATTACCGTTATAAAAAAAACCGGTTAACCGGTTTTTTAATAACCGGTTAACCGGTTTAAACCGGTTTTCGAACGTTACCAAACGGCTTTATAGCCGTTTTTTTTTTTTTTTGACCGTTTTTTAGCCGTTTTTTTTTTGTTTTTTTACCATTTTACCCCCACAAACATCTATATATAGTTTAGGTTGGGTATTGGTTAGATCACACTTGATTATACAACTCCAAACGCTCTAAACGTTTATTTTATACGCGATTATACAACTCCAAACGCTCTTCTTTCGTAGTCGTTTATTTCATACTCGAGTATACCACTCTTAATTCGTAGTCGATTATCATGGCCTCCCAAAGTGCTGCTTCATCGGTCAACATGGGTGCCTCGAACACGGGAGAAACCGTCGTTCGGGTCATCCCCACGAAACGAAACCAAGATATTTGGCAACATTTCGACCTATGCGAAATGTCTAACGGAACCCAAAAAGCTAGATGCAAACATTGTTTGAAGTTTTATAACACAGAAGCAAACTCCAGTTTAAGAGCTCATGTAGAAAAGCCCTCTTGCAAGGTCTTGAAGGACGAATCCGGAAGTAGTTCGCAGCCGGAGATGACGAATCAAGGAACGGTGTTTACGTACGACCTTGAAGCGGTACGTCAACAGTTTGGCAACTTTGTGATTCAACAATCACTTCCTTTCAACCACTTCGACAACCCTCAATTCACGGAGATGATGCAAAAGTATGTTCAACCACGCTACCAACACGTAAGTCGTTCGACCCTTAGAAGAGATTGTCTTAAAGCATGGAAAAACGCTAAATCCGAACTAATTTCATACTTTTCAAACTTACAAACTGGTGTGAACTTAACAACGGATGTGTGGTCGGTACCTAATGGTTCGCCCGACTCATACATTTGTGTGACGGCTCATTGGGTTGACCCCCGGTCGTGGCAAATGATGAAACGAACCGTTGCGTTTCAATTGTTTGATTACCCGCACACGGGTAGAAATATTTTTAAACTCTTGGATAAAGTCATTCGACAATACAAGATTGAAGATAAAATCTTTTCAATATCGTTTGATAACGCGTCCAACAATACGGCCGCGGTTGGCCATTTAAAATTAAAGTATAAACCTATCTGTGATGGAGCGTTTTTTCATAGCCGATGCATTGCACATATTATCAACTTGGCCGTGCAAGATGGGTTAAACGTGATCGAAACGCAAAGAAACAATTTTAAAAGAATGTTACGAGATGTTTTTAGCAACAATTCAACATTTTCAAGATACAAAAAATTTTGTGAAGAAGCTAACTGTCAATGGTTGGGGCCTAATTGGGATTGTCCAACAAGATGGAACTCGACTTGTGAAATGTTTGAGAAAGCCATCCAACAAAAACAATCGTTAATTGCGTTTCATCAAATTTTGTCAAATAGGGGTAAATGTGCACCGTACGATCCTAGAAACTGGTTATTGATTGAGATCGTTACGGAGGTTCTTCAAATTTTTAAATCTTGCACAACTAGTTTATCCGGGGTTTACTATCCAACAAGCCCCATTGCTTTACCAAAAATTGCTGTCATGTGCACAAAGTTGACTGAAATTCATTGTAGGGGTGCACCTTATTTTGATATGGGTGCAAAAATGAAAGAAAAATTTAGAAAATATTTTCAACAACTACCCGCTGTTTTGACCTGTGCGGCTGCGTTAAACCCTTGCATCAATGTTGGTGGTGTTGAAGCTTTAATAGAAAAAATTTGTGATGAGCTAGAGTTAAACGACGATCAAAACCCCCATTATAACCAAACTTTAAAGAATGCTTTCAACACCACCTTGGCAAACATGTATGATGTTTACCTTACAAAACACGGGTCGTCTTCCCAAATTCATGACTCGTTAAGAGCTGTTGCCCAATCCCAATCCCAAACCGACCTTGAAATGGGGATGTACTACATGATTTGGGAAGACGCCGGTAAACGTCAAAGGGTAAACACCCCAAGCAGTGAACTTGGAAGGTATGGTGGTACCAACTTTGTGAAACACATGACTCCGGATGAATTTAGAAGTCTTGATATGCTGGCTTGGTGGAGAGGTAAGGAGGATGAGTTTCCGATCCTCGCCGCCATGGCCAAAGATTTACTAACGGTCCAAGCTTCCACGGTAGCTTCGGAGTCTGCTTTTTCTGTTTCTGGCAGGGTTATATCGATTAGGAGGACTCGACTCACTCCACCAGCTGTAGAGATGTCGATTTGCTACAAGGATTACTTGGACTCTTTAGATAGGGCACAACATCAACGCTCACTCGAGGGGGAAATGGAGTATGAGGCGGCCTTGTATGAAGACGAGGTCAATCAAGGACACACTCAACCAATGACCGATGAAGAAGCCGCGTACGACGATTACCTAAGGAATAGCTCGGGATCGGGTAGCGAAGAAAATGAGTAACAAACATCAACTTGTTAATGTAATCGTGTCTAAGCATTCTTTAATGTTTGTATTTTTGAGTTACGAATATGCGATAACGATTTAATGTTTGTATTTTTAATGTAAAAGCTATAAATGAAAGTTATGTGTTTTTAATCTTCCAAGCAAAGAATGCTAACAACGAAACCCTAAACCCTAAACCCTAAAGCAAAAAAAAAAAAAAAAAAAAAAAAAAAAAAAAACCGGTTAACCGGTTAGACCGGTTATTAAAAACCGGTTGTAAAAAAACCGGTTTAATAACCGGTTCTAACCGGTTTCTAAACCGGTCCAAACCGGTTTGGCCGGTTTGAGTTTTCATTGACAAAAACCGGTTAATAACCGGTCCGGTTATTAACCGAACCGGTTTTTTTCTGGATAAAAAAAACCGGTCCGGTTAATAACCGAACCGGTTTTTTCAAAAAAACCGATTTGTGCACCTCTACTTTGAATATACATTTTTGAAGAGGTAGGTCCCAGCAGAGGTGGTTAGGACCCGCAAGACTTCCTTAAAAGGAGACGTCTGCGCAGTTGAACACGCAAGACTCCTTAAACGGACGTCTGCGCAGTTGAACCCGCAGACTTCACCGTAGGGACGTCTGCGCCGCGACCTACCAAACCCGCAGGACCCACCACGCTCAGAGTTGTGACGACCTCACATGCGGTACGCAAGCTGGTCCCGCAGGAAATGCCTCCCTATGGTTTCCAAGTATCCGCCTGTTCCCGCAGGTACGGATACCCGCCATTAGGGACTGGCCACCCGCGCAGCATGGCTACACGCATAAGGCTCAGACTCGTAATAATTCAGTAGTCACCTGAAGAAGGAATGAGCAAAGCCGGGAACATTCCCGCATAAAGGCGGGAGGGGGAAAACTCCCGCCTAAATGAGCCAGTCTGTATAATAATGGAGGATCTTTTGTGTGATACCTGACGAGGTATGGACAAAAGATCTGACCAACGATACGACAGCTCACTGACAGCAGTATGGCAGACAACACGCCACAGCACTGTGACCAATAGCCGCCGCCTGCTCACCAACTCCTGCCATACCACGTGCCTAGCCTGTAGTTGGTGGAAAAGGAAAAGTGAACAGCACGCCTGGTCACTGTCAGCCGCTACCTATCCACCAATTACCAGCAGAGCACGTGTGTAGGCCACAGTTGGCAGAGTAGTAGGCCGGCTAAACCTCCTTGGAAACCCACCTTCGGCTATAAAAGACATCAAATGGTATTATCATTTCATCATCTAATATCTTGTATAATTTACCTGATAACTGCTCTAGTATTAATAATATACTTTTATATTCAAAGAGTAATATAGACTGATTCTCACGCCGGAGGGTGGTCACAAGGAGGAACCCCCCCCCCCCCTTTCTTAGTGACGAGCTCACGGTGTCTGTTTTGCAGGTTATCGGAAGAACCATCTTGCCGGAATTAACCCCTCGTGGGAAACGTCTATCTAACCCTCAGGTTACTAGTAATCTGTCGGGGTTCGACTGGTGTTTCTTCATTGGCGCCATCCGTGCATAAAGCTAGAACTTTACTTTTCTCCAGTTTTTTCAAAATTTCTGGAAAGATGGTTAAGGATACTCCGGTCCCAAAACCGAGTAACCAAGAGACTCCGGTAATTATGACCCCAGCTATAAGGGGGAATACCGAGTACACAAACTTTACGAACACTACCCCAGCTACCCAAGCCGGGGCAAGTGAAGTAAATAATCAGACACTGGGATTCACCGATACCCAGTTAGAAAATCAACAGACGAGGCTCCCCTGCCAAACACTCGATGAGGTTAAAGCGTGGGCCGAAGCACGTCAAAAAGAGTTCCAAACTGAGTTGGATGAACGTTTACGTTCACTCCAGCAAGTGGAAGAATTCGAATACGACGATGATTCGGAGGAATCCGAGGAAGACGCGAACCCTCGTCATAGGGCGAAAGGGAAGCGTAAAGAAACGGATCCCCAACCGAGAAGGCGTTTTGGAGAAGCATTCAGTCCAATAAACGTGGGCAACAGCCCACGGGACTTCTCCAAAACATTCACGCCAACTGCGGCAAGGGCGGGAACGTCCAAATTCGCAAGGGACATTGCGGAAGCAATCGCCCCAAGAAGTGCCAAACAAATGTCCAACATAGGCACGTACGATGGTATTTCTGACCCTGACGATCACTTGAACAGATTCATCGCGGGGGCGACCGTCAGTAACTGGACGGAACCCACGTGGTGCTATATGTTCCAAATGACGCTGGTCGGGGCAGCTAGAGCGTGGTTCGACCGTCTGCCGGTCCACCACATCTACGATTGGGCAGACTTCCAACAGAAGTTCAGCCAACACTTTAGTCAGCAAAGAAAGTACACTGAGGAGCAGTGGACAATCCTCAAGTGCGTCCGAGAGGAGGAAGAATCTTTGCCTGACTTCATCACTCGCTTCAACTCGAAGAAGCTAAGCCTGGGCAACGTTAGCGAAGATCTCGTTCGCGCCGCTTTCATCCAGGGCGCAAACGACCCGGAACTCATCCGCACCCTGACGGGCAAAGATGGCATGCCATCCACATGGGATGCCATCATGACCGCAGCTAAACGCTTTGCGGAAACCGAGAGGCAACTGGGTAGAGATCTTCCACAGAGCACGAACCTCTACACCCAGAAGACGAGGGAAAACAACGTCCTTACCGCCCGATTAAACAAAAAGCGGAAGCTAGGCATTTGGCAGTCAAGGGTAAACTTTGACACCCCGTCCGGTTTCCAACATCGGTTGGGCGGAAGAGATAACATGAAACCGGAGAAGAACTCCAGGTGGACGCCACTCACAAAGAGTGTGACCGAGATATTCGCCACGGAGGAGCTCCCGTGGCCAAAGGCTCCGTTTATCCGGCATCGCCACAACGCTGATCGGAGAAAGTATTGTGATTTTCACAAAACCAAAGGTCACAACACTGAAGAATGCTTAGACGTAAAGGACTTGGTCGAAGCATTTGTCAAGGATGGGACACTCGCGCACCTTGTGGCGAAGTGAGCGTCGAGCAGGCTGATGCGTGAACCCCAGCTGGGGAAAGGCACGAATAAGAATCGCAGCTTCAACGGAGACTACATACTGCGTAAACAACGAGATCCCGAACAAGATACATGTCGGCTCGATGGTGCTCCCATCCAAGCCACGCCTAATGGGAGCTCAATTACACAGTTTGTATGTAGATCAATTCCAAATTTGTAAAGAAAAGGCCTAGAGCCACTTCTAATGGAAACGATTCTCCTTCAAATTGAAGCTGATGATTTTACATTTATATTTTATGAACTTTGCACATGGAGATGCCGGTATCCGCCGCATCAAGTGAAGAATCGTTGTGCAGGGAAGGCGGCAAAACCCGCACAAACCCAAAAGCATCAAACCTTCACGCAGGTCAGTTAAAGGGGAAAGGTTCAGCCATCCCACTATGTGAAAGTGCCGGTATATCCGCATGAATCCTGGTAGAGGAAGCTGAACACTAACCTATTAACAACCACGCGTTGAATGGTCGATTCGAACACTAATGCCGGTAGTCATCGCATCAAGAAAAGTCATTGCGTGGGGAAGGCGGCAAAACCCGCATAAACCCAAAAAACGACAGAACCTTCACGCAGGTCAGTTAAAGGGGAAAGGTTCAGCCATCCCACTATGTGAAAGTGTCGGTATATCCGCATGAATCCTGGTAGAGGAAGCTGAACACTAACCTATTAACAACCACGCGTTGAATGGTCGATTCGAACACTAATGCCGGTATTCACCGCATCAAGTGAAGAATCGTTGCGTGGGGAAGGCGGCAAAACCCGCATAAACCCAGAAAATGACAACCTACTGTCAACCACATTCAAGGTTAACTTATTCTAAACACTTGGGAAATCGCTAATTTAAACTAAGTATGCAAGTCATATAAGGTTTATAAAGCAATGAACCCAAAGGAAATAACAGTCTTATCCACAAAAAGATTTGTATTTCACAAAAGATATATTACAAGAATGGCCGGGTAACTACCCGCCTACAAAACAAAATCTAGTCTATCCTAGCAGCGGGAAGGGATCTTCAGAATCAAGCTTCAGGACCACTTCCACTTGGACCCGCCCCATCAGTAGAGCGTGGCGGTTCAAGGAAAGCCTTGAGGATAGCAAGTCCATCATCAGCGGCAGCGACTTCCTTCACCTTCTCCACCACCGGATGCGGGAAGGCGGCATATTGGTTCACCGCTTGGTCATATGCAGCTTCGGTGTCCACATCGAACAAAGGGAAGTTGGAAGGCGGGACGCCTTTCTCAACGAACCCTAGACCAAGCAGGAAGCCGGCCTTTTCCCCATCCTCATGAGAAGCGTTGAGGGCTGCGCTCATGGCATCATCGTAAGTAGTCTCTGAGAAGACCCGATGCACAACCTACAAAGAAAATACAAGTGTCAAACACCTTTTCTATGTACAAAGGAAAGCGTGAAGACGTAAAGCTAAACATACCTGAGACAACGCTTCTCGAAGAAGCCATTCCTTGGCAACCAGAGCTTCTTGGAGGGCGGCTTGAGCTTGGGTGCGGGCGCGTTCGGCTTCGCTTTTGTTAAGGTTGGCAAGTAGCACTTCCTTTGCAGCAGCCTCTTCAACGCCCTTAAGCTTCCGCTCGGTGTGGTCAAGCACGCCCCTCTGGTCCAGGATCTCTTGGAGCTTCTTGGCATCTTCCATCGCCAAGGCATCATGAGCACGTTGGAGAGCCTCTAATTTGGCCTTGAGCTCCTCGTTCTCAACGCGTAAAGGCTCAGCAACGGCTTCAGCCTTGGTGGCCCTCTCGGTTGCGTTCCTCGCAGTCTCCTTAGCCAGCCGAAGCTGTTCGTTAACAGCTTGGGCAGCCTTGAAACGGGCCTCGAGTCGCGCTTGAACCTCAACCTCGAGGGCCTTGAAGGCCTTCTCCTTCTCCGCAGCAGCTGCGGCCAACTGTTGGTTCTCCTCCCGAAGAGCCCGCGCTTGAGATACTTCCTTGGCGCGAGCTGCTTTCAACTTGTCGTTTTCACGACAAAGCAGCTCAACGCGCGGCTGCATCCGGGCCTGGAGCCATGGCTTCCCCCAACGCACCATGGGGAACAGCGTGGCGAGCCCATTCCACGCACTCCACAGGGGTACGAAGGGTTGTTCCTCGGCGGATGTAACGATTCCGGCAAATTCAGGTATACCCTAGCCGGAATATACTATTTACGTGTTATTTAATATTGATTATATGAGTTATAGCACGTTTATACGAATATATATGGTTCACAGTATGAATCATACTCAATTATATAGTGAATCATATTGGAATTACAATTAACCAATGAACGATTATTGAAACCCGAACGAATCGGGAATTACATTATAGTCGAAGTATATAATGTTTAGTGATATTTACGAGGTATTAATGCTTCGGGATAAGTGAATTATAGCACAGAAAAAGGATTTCGATTTATTTGTACGTCGGTACGATAAACGAAACCTTTAACACCAAACCAAGCAAGAGACGATCAATCAAGCCGAAAAAGATGCGTAATTATTAATGATATGATGTTTTAATGTCATGGGTTAAGTTTTGAAAGTTTTTAAATCAGTTTTATGAAAATTTTACTTTAACCCGAAAAACGACCATTTTAATTTCGTTTCAAGCCGAATTACGAGTTTAAACGAGAAACGAACTGAACCAGATTATCCACAACATTATCCGGATTGTGTAATCCAAATGTGTGGACAATATTTGAGATGTGGGCCCCCCCCACACCACCTCATTAGGCCGGCCACCCCCCCACACTCCTTTACACATTCCATTTTTCTTTTTTTTCATCCAAAATCTCTCAAATTCTCTCAAACTTCAAGTGTTCTTCCAAGATCATCATAGTTTAACCAAGATTTTGAAGGTATAAGCATGTTACATTACATAATCTTTGGTGTTAATTACTTAGTTTTGAGTTGTTTTTGCAAGAACAAAAGGGTTCCAAGTGAAATATGGGTGAAAACCCGAGATGGAACCGGTTCTCGTATGATCAAGGGATGTATACAAGTTATACAAAGGATCTTGATCCAAGTAATTAGTTAAAAGTGTTTAGAATGAATTTTTACGGTTGAAATCTTGTCAAATGAATTTTCCATGTGAAAGACGGGTGAAAATCCGAGATGAAACCGACTCTTGCATGACCAAGAGATGTATACAAGTTATACAAGGGATCTTGGTCCAAGAAATGAGTAAAAACAGTCGAGAATGGATTTTTACGGTCAAAATCGTTGTTTTGATGTTTTAACCGACACTAGGAAAGAAATGGCTTGATTGTGGGTATAACTTGCTTGGTGTGGTGTTGATGTGCTTGTAAGTGTTGTATCTAGCGGCTAGCAAAGGCTAGAAACCGAGATCCTTGCGATCTAAAGCTAGAAAACACAAAATAGTTCGGTTTTCGTGTGTTTATGAAAAATGGACAGATTTACGTGTGCTTAGAGTCGGGTCACGAAATTTCACAAAGATGATCTACACATGAAAATATGAGATCTGTGAATGTTTGGTAATTTTTGGATAAAAGATGAATATTTGGTGAATTTAATGCTCGGTTTTGGCCAAAAATAGTGAAAAATAGCAAAACATGATGAAAAATTCCGGAAAATTTAAGATAAGCTTTTTATAACATATAAAAGTCACCCACAAAATTTTAGCTCAGTTGGAAAAGTCTAAGTAGGCTTTTCGGTGAAACGAGTTCTAGGGCTTTCTAGCTCGGTTTTGGGTGAAAATGGCTTGAAAAATAAGTTTTAAATTCTGGAAAAATTCCAGAAAGTTATGAGGATGATAGAGATCATCCCAGAAAAATTTGGGATTTTTCTAAAGTGTTTTGGTATTTTTGATATATTTAGTATTTTAATAAGATTTAAAAATAGATAAATAAATGTAAATATAGGAAAATAAATCTGGGAAAATTCCAGAAAGTTATGAGGATGATAAAGATCATCCCAGAAAAATTTGGGAATTTTCTAAAGTGTTTTGGTATTTTTGATATATTTAGTATTTTAATAAGATTTAAAAATAGATAAATAAATGTAAATATAGGAAAATAAATCTGGGAAAATTCCAGAAAGTTATGAGGATGATAAAGATCATCCCAGAAAAATTTGGGAATTTTCTAAAGTATTTTGGTATTTTTGATATATTTAGTATTTTAATAAGATTTAAAAATAGATAAATAAATGTAAATATAGGAAAATAAATCTGGGAAAATTTTGCAAAATTCCTTACTGTCAAATTAAGTTTTGTGCAAAATTTCAAGACCCGAGACTAATCGGGTAATTATTTGTGCTAAAAAGAACATAAAAAAACAAGTTTTTAAAGCTTAAAACGTGTAAACCGGCAAAGTTCGCATAAGCGAGCTGACTGGTACATGAAAACTCTAAAAATGGACTATTTCATAAATCTAAGTAAATTAAGTAAAAATAAATCATCCGAAAATAATTCGGATGATTTGGGTAATTTTACCCGATTTTACCGTTTCCGGCACCGAAATACCGGGAACGGGCCCCACGGCCAAACGGGGTGTCAAACCGAGCTATAATTTCATCACCTTAACTAAATTGACTGTCAAACTCTAAGCAATGTCACAATCTGAGTCCTTAGAAGTGTCACGGGGTTAACATTGTCCCCGAATCGAGTACAGTACTGGGTTAACTATGTTCCCAGATGTACCGATTGATACGTATTTAAGTTATGGGAATTATATAGTAACGACTAGATATTATATTACAGATCCAGGCACGTAGCTGTTCCTTATATTACTCACCGACTCACAAAAAGGTGAGTTTTCACGAGCCCCTTTTTAATGAATTGTTTTAATTATATTTTCCCGGGGCGGAAAACATGTCTCATTTAAAGTATTTAAGTACATACCGATCGTATGGAAATACTTGTACATTTATATATATATGGTCTGATGCACAGAATATTTAAAATGTTTATCATGTGTTATTGTTCTGGGGTAACATAGTTCCCAGGGGTTATTATTGTTCTGGGGTAACATAGTTCCCAGGGGTTATTATTGTTCTGGGGTAACATAGTTCCCAGGGGTTATTATTGTTCTGGGGTAACATAGTTCCCAGGGGTTATTATTGTTCTGGGGTAACATAGTTCCCAGGGGTTATTATTGTTCTGGGGTAACGTAGTTCCCAGGGGTTATTATTGTTCTGGGGTAACATAGTTCCCAGGAAGTTAATGGAAATGTTCTGGGGTAACATAGTTCCCAGCATGATTATATTGTTAATAAATGATTATTAAAATGATTTGTCAGTGTTTATTTAAATTAGTGAAACTCACCAACTATTCGTAGTTGACCCGTTTTCTTTACATGTTTTCTAGGTATGCCCAAGTTGGATTGATTGATGTGTGCTTAACTATCTGTGCTACCTGTTGGAAGCTTGCTGCTCTATGTTTTGTAATGAATTTATTAATGTCTTATCGGTAAAATATGTGTGTAACACCTAGACAGTAATGAAACTCGCAACAATGTAATATGTTATAAATTAATGTAGTGGTATTTTCTTTATAAGCAATGCTGTTGATATCAGATGTGTCTGTTGCATCCCGTGTACGTTTCCGCTGCGGTTACGGGGTGTTACAGAACTTGGTATCAGAGCCATTGGTTATAAAGAATTAGGATGTCTGAAAAAGATACCTAAAATATAACCAGTAGCTCAAGTATTATAGGATCTGAATATCAACTAATAATATATTATGACGAGATCGGGATGAACTTGGATGGACAAGTGGGTTATTATGGTCCGGAACATAATAACAGACTTGTCTGCACGAGGGAATTCAGGGGAAGTCACGGGGGACTTAAATAGGTAAAATTGGCAACATATGTGTAAATGTATAATAATATTATTATGTGGCAAAATTGTATAAGTAAGTGCATGATTAATTTAATTATGAATTACACTATGAAAAGGGACTATATGTTTGTTAACTTGTGTGCAGGTAAAAATGGCAAGAACACCTAGTGTGTCGACGGAAGAGGACCCGGAAGAGGTCAGTTCCGGGGCCTCTGGAAGCCCAAGTGTAGCACCCAGCTCCGAGCCTTCGGAGGCTAGTCATAGTACTTCTAGACAGACCACCCCAGCTAGGAGTGCTAGTGTACCCTCCCCTGCTAGGGTTACCAGGTCTCCTACCCCGCCCGCACCACAGACCGCCCCGATTCCCCCCAGACACGGTCCCCGCCTCACGGCGCGGATCAGTGCCCCGTATGTTCCGCCCACTGTTACCCCACCCAGATCCACATACCACCGGGGCGAGTCTTCCCGCCCCCAACCCGAGCCTGCAACCCTACCTGTGTGGGGTCTTCCAAGGCAGGAGCGGGACTTGGCGGCTTGGCTACGTGTTCTCACCGAGCAGGTGAACGAGCACTCTGCCGCGCTGGTCGTGGGGGTACAGAGGCGGGCGTACCTCGGGGACAGCATACTGGACCACCAGTATGCTATTAACCAGTTAAAAAGGGAGTGCTCATACTCCCACTGGTTGATCGACCAGATGGAAACCCGAATGCGGGTTATGATGGCGGTGTTGGTGGTGCTGGTGGCGGTGTTGGTGGGGTTGGTTTACCATCATGTGTAGATGTGTTGGATGGTAGAATCTTGAACCGCTTTTTGATACTCCGTGTAAGTAGTTAGTGGTGATACTAACACGGAGTGAATCTTGTTTAGTTATAGTACAACCACTGGCCCATAGGGGGTCTCTTGTAGGGCATATCATTATCGATACTTTTGGGTATCATTCAAGCACTGACCCATTGCGGGTTATGTCGAGGATGATACCAACATAGGCCCTTTGTATTAAAACTTAGTTATGTAATGATGACTGGGAAGTATGTAAATGGATGTTTGTGTAATATGTACTAATGTTTATTAATGTATGGAATGTGTTTTGTGTTTCATAATTTGGAATGGTATTAATTATATGTGTTTCCTTGATGTTGTGTAGAATGGCACCGAAACGATCAACGAAAATATCGGAAGTAGATGTGAGCCGTTTGATTGCTCAACAGTTGGAGGCGGCGATACCGGATATAGTATCGCGCATCGCCGCCAGTATTAATAACTCGACCAATCCAACCCCTCCGAGCAATCAAACGCCCATAAATAATGACGGGGAACAAAACGCTAATCCTCCAAGGAATGACAACACTATGCCGAGTAATGACGCACCGCCTACGGTGGTCGCTACCGACAGTAATGGCCCTATCCCTACTGTAGAGACCAACCGCACTGGACCATCCAGGGGTTGTTCAATCAAGGATTTTATGTTATGCAAGCCTTTAGAATTTAACGGGTCGGAAGGACCGAATGGGTTAGTGAAATGGTTAGAGAAAATAGAATCAGTGGTAAATATCAGCAAATGTCCCGAGGATTGTGTCGTTAAGTACGCCACCTGTACGTTCACAGACCATGCCTTGACATGGTGGAACACCATAGTACAGACTCGAGGTCAGGCGGCGACAAACCGCATGACCTGGACAGAGCTTAAGGATCTTGTTTTGAAACATTTCTGCCCAAAGAATGAATTGCAGAAACTGGAACATGAGTTGTGGAACCTAGAGATGCATGGGGCGGACCACTTGGGATATACCAACCGGTTTAATGAACTGTCACGATTAGTGCCGTGGTTGGTTACCCCAGAGTCAAAGAGGGTGGAACGTTATATTTGGGGACTTACTCCAGTAGTGAGGAGTATAGTTAACGCGGGAGGGCACCAGACGTATGAGGGTGCAGTGACACAGGCTGGTATTGTCACGTATGATTTCTTAAGGAGCGGATCGATAAAGGCGACGGGAGAGTCGGCCGGGGGAAAGCGAGGTACGTATGACAATAGGATCCGAGAGAAACAGCAAGGTAAACGAGCTAGGCCCGCTGCCCAGAGCTATGCCATGACTAGTTCGGGCGGAAGGCAAGAACATAGTTCCCAGGGGTTATTATTGTTCTGGGGTAACATAGTTCCCAGGGGTTATTATTGTTCTGGGGTAACATAGTTCCCAGGGGTTATTATTGTTCTGGGGTAACATAGTTCCCAGGGGTTATTATTGTTCTGGGGTAACATAGTTCCCAGGGGTTATTATTGTTCTGGGGTAACGTAGTTCCCAGGGGTTATTATTGTTCTGGGGTAACGTAGTTCCCAGGGGTTATTATTGTTCTGGGGTAACGTAGTTCCCAGGGGTTATTATTGTTCTGGGGTAACATAGTTCCCAGGAAGTTAATGGAAATGTTCTGGGGTAACATAGTTCCCAGCATGATTATATTGTTAATAAATGATTATTAAAATGATTTGTCAGTGTTTATTTAAATTAGTGAAACTCACCAACTATTCGTAGTTGACCCGTTTTCTTTACATGTTTTCTAGGTATGCCCAAGTTGGATTGATTGATGTGTGCTTAACTATCTGTGCTACCTGTTGGAAGCTTGCTGCTCTATGTTTTGTAATGAATTTATTAATGTCTTATCGGTAAAATATGTGTGTAACACCTAGA
The DNA here is from genome assembly GCF_021521415.1 of Bidens hawaiensis. Classification (NCBI taxonomy): domain Eukaryota; kingdom Viridiplantae; phylum Streptophyta; class Magnoliopsida; order Asterales; family Asteraceae; genus Bidens; species Bidens hawaiensis. The sequence continues at coordinate 8,891 of NW_027502500.1, read as the reverse complement.
CAGTAATGAAACTCGCAACAATGTAATATGTTATAAATTAATGTAGTGGTATTTTCTTTATAAGCAATGCTGTTGATATCAGATGTGTCTGTTGCATCCCGTGTACGTTTCCGCTGCGGTTACGGGGTGTTACAGCGGATGTTCCATCGCGGAACATACACTTCATTGGAATCCGACACTACAAAAGAAACAAAGCAGTTAGGAAAAGATGAAGAAAAATATAAAGGCCAAAAGAACCCTACGCACCTGTAGGGTCGATCACAGGCCGATAGCCACCGAACCCATCGCCTGAACCTAAGGGAAATCCATCCAAAAGGTCGGGCAGATGGGAAGGTGACAAAGATTGGCGAGAAGCCCTGCGCATACCTGATGGGCCGGCCATCGTTGCCGGTGGCGGAGGCATAGTAGCGGCCGAAGTGGTCGCCGCCGCGGTCGCCGCCGCAGAATCCGCAGCAATCGTAACCGCCGGCTCGGTGAAAGATGCTGTAAAAATCGCACTTACCACCGGCGGTGACGTCATCTCAGCTGGAACAGTCGGCTCAAGGGAGTGAGCAACTGATCCAGCGGAAGCAGGCCCAGGCGCCTGGGTCGTCGCCTCAGGTAGGCTGACCGAGCCTACCGTCATCGGCGCAGGAGTACTCCTCTGCGCTCCACCCTGGAATGCGTCAACATCCACGCCTACACAAGAAGATAAGTGTTTCAATAAATTTATAAAGTGATAAATCTACAAAGATAAGGATGTTTGTACTTACGGGTTTTCTTGAGCCTGAACGTACGGACGGGCGGGGACGAGCCCGATGGAGCCGGTCTCTTGATGCTGGTCACCGTCGTCGTCGTTGGTTCTCCGGAGGTAACAGTCGTAGCCTCCGGAGCAGTGGTCTTCTCACCACCGGGGTTCCCCGCCACCTCTTCACTATCTGACTCGGTGTCAGATAGAAGCACCGGATCAGCTGTGGAGGCCACCTTCTCCTTCCATTTCCCGCCGGCAGCCCTCTTCTTCCGCACCAACGGAGGACCATCTGCGGATTCCTCAGAAGAAGACAGGATGTCAGGAATTCCAGCAGCGGGTACAGCATTGAGGGGTTGAGGATAGAGTATCGCCTTACCTGGCCGCCGGTGGCTTAGGATCTCGTGGCCCAGCGGATAGACCTCCACAAACCGATCCGCCGTTTGTTCCAGGATGGGCAACTCATTCTCGTCTAGAGCACGAGTACCCACCCGCACGGGACCGTCAGCTTCCCGCGGGTACAGGAGCGACTCCAAATCGTTCCCCTCTGAAAGAAAAGAAACAGTTAGAAGACAAACTCATATCAGCAAGAAAGACAAGACATACCATAAGGAATAGAGTTCAAACCGTATTCGAGAAGGATGGGAAACCGAGACGCCTCCTTCCATACCCGGCTCATCCCCAGCATCACCATCCCGGACTCCGGAAACCGGTAAACCGGAGATTGGACCCGGGATATCTTCGAAAACCATTCCGCCTCCTGGTAGTTGGTGGCGTGAAGGCTCGGAATCGCTTGGCCATTTTTAAACTTCATGGCAATGGGGATGGCGCGGGCAGAAATGTAGAAGAACTCCCGCTTCCATGATCGGAGACTGCGCTCGGTCGCGCAAATCTTCAAACCCTTGATCCGGGTTGTCAGGGTGTACCACCCCTGGATGCACCTCCAAGTATAGAAGGTCATCAGGCGGTCCACATAGGGCTCAATGCCCAGAATTCGGCACACCCACTCGAAGTGCCGAATCTTGGCAATCGCCATCGGATGCACCTCGGTCAGGTGCACACCGTGCCTCTCCAGGGCACGGTACACAAACTTTGTCAATTGGAACCTAAGGTTCCCATAAACAAAGAATGCAGCATATACCCCGATCTTGCCGCTGGGGGCATCGTACACTGTCTGCTGGGGTTCAGGAAACTCAGGCTCAAGAGACTCAAGCATGAATTTCCTGACGACGTACTGGTACAGATCGACAGGTAGAGCACACTGGCACTCGCCAGCAGTACTCCTATCGTCGGCTACAGCTTCAGCATCATGGGAAGACATATTGCAGAGGAAGAAGAAACGATTTCGGAGGAATGCTCAACTAAATAAGGGAGTATTCACCAAAAATCGCCTTAGAGATGAAGAGAAGAAGTGAAGGTGTGAATTACAAAGGACCCTCTTCCCCTTTATATAGTGATCGCAATTAATGCGATGAATTTAATGCGGAGGAGAGAGAAATTGAAGGTACAATGAAACCGTGACATGTGGCACCAGGCAAGCTGGCAACAGCTGTTGAAAGGACGAGTGCCATTAATTTTGCGGCCACGCGCCCGAAAAATCGCACCCACGCGCCGTAAAAAGCGTCTGAAACGACCATATAATGTCACGTCACCATAACTTCCAGCACGTCCTGACACAGTCAGAAGAAACCGTCGCACGACGACTGTTCTTATCCTTTCACCAACTTTTCAAATTTCAAAGATTCAAAAAGATTCGAAAAGTAAGCGGGAAAAACCCCTTACCCTGGCTATCCAGTTGACCGTAAGACGGCTGCGGGTACAGTGTTAAGGCAAAACCCTTCACATACCTTGCACCCGCGGGGAACAGAGGCCAAGAATACCCAACTATGAAGTCGGGTGCGGGTACAGTGTTAAGGCAAAACCCTTCACATACCTAGCACCCGCAGGGCACGGAAACCGGAAAAACCCAATTCTGAAGCCGGGTGCGGGTACAGTGTTAAAGCAAAACCCTTCACATACCAAGCACCCGCAGGGCACGGAAACCGGAAAAACCCAATTATGAAGCCGGGTGCGGGTACAGTGTTAAGGCAAAACCCTTCACATACCTAGCACCCGCAGGGAACGGAAACCGGAAAAACCCAATTATGAAGCCGGGTGCGGGTACAGTGTTAAGGCAAAACCCTTCACATACCTAGCACCCACAGGGAAGTGAAGCCGAGAAAATCTTGGCATTCCACCCAACTACAAAACGGGCACAGGTACAGTGTTAAGGCAAAACCCTCCACATACCTAACACCCGTAAAAAGTCATACCTCGGCACCCAATTGTAAGTCGGGCGCGGGTACAGTGTTAAGGCAAAACCCTTCACATACCTAGCGCCCGTAGGGGATTAAACGCCAGGAACACCTCGGCAACCATAAGTCAGGTGCGGGTACAGTGTTAAGGCAAAACCCTTCACGCACCTAGCCCTGCAGGGATTTAACGCCAGGGATACCTTGGGAGTAAAGTAACTAATAAGACGAAGTGTGGGTACAGCGTCAAGGCAAAACCCTTCGCATACCGAGCACTCCATGGGAATTGAAACCAAGAAGGATCTTCTGGGCCATGCTTGCAGAAACGGGATTAACATCCCCGCATAGCGGGAACGTCAAGAACTAGATTGTTTGAAACTTCAGGATGGAATTGGTGGTTATAACATGATTGATCACTATGTTCAAAACCACCAAGACCTCATGGAGAATCTACACAAAAGGTTCTAAACGCTCCTGACTTGCGGGGAGGTTACAGACCTATCCGCATCATCCCAGAGATCAAGCAGAACATTGGGAAATTCTGCGTGACATTGGGAAACCCGTGGGTAAGACTTCCCGCGGAAAACCCATAAAACTAAACCCTTTTCAAAAACCCCTTGCTTAAGTCCAAAAGTTCACCTCACTTTATTAAACATTCATGAGCAGAACAATGGACTGGGGGGACTTGAAGAGGTAGGTCCCAGCAGAGGTGGTTAGGACCCGCAAGACTTCCTTAAAAGGAGACGTCTGCGCAGTTGAACACGCAAGACTCCTTAAACGGACGTCTGCGCAGTTGAACCCGCAGACTTCACCATAGGGACGTCTGCGCCGCGACCTACCAAACCCGCAGGACCCACCACGCTCAGAGTTGTGACGACCTCACATGCGGTACGCAAGCTGGTCCCGCAGGAAATGCCTCCCTATGGTTTCCAAGTATCCGCCTGTTCCCGCAGGTACGGATACCCGCCATTAGGGACTGGCCACCCGCGCAGCATGGCTACACGCATAAGGCTCAGACTCGTAATAATTCAGTAGTCACCTGAAGAAGGAATGAGCAAAGCCGGGAACATTCCCGCATAAAGGCGGGAGGGGGAAAACTCCCGCCTAAATGAGCCAGTCCGTATAATAATGGAGGATCTTTTGTGTGATACCTGACGAGGTATGGACAAAAGATCTAACCAACGATACGACAGCTCACTGACAGCAGCATGGCAGACAACACGCCACAGCACTGTGACCAATAGCCGCCGCCTGCTCACCAACTCCTGCCATACCACGTGCCTAGCCTGTAGTTGGTGGAAAAGGAAAAGTGAACAGCACGCCTGGTCACTGTCAGCCGCTGCCTATCCACCAATTACCAGCAGAGCACGTGTGTAGGCCACAGTTGGCAGAGTAGTAGGCCGGCTAAACCTCCTTGGAAACCCACCTTCGGCTATAAAAGACATCAAATGGTATTATCATTTCATCATCTAATATCTTGTATAATTTACCTGATAACTGCTCTAGTATTAATAATATACTTTTATATTCAAAGAGTAATATAGACTGATTCTCACGCCGGAGGGTGGTCACAAGGAGGAACCCCCCCCTTTCTTAGTGACGAGCTCACGGTGTCTGTTTTGCAGGTTATCGGAAGAACCATCTTGCCGGAATTAACCCCTCGTGGGAAACGTCTATCTAACCCTCAGGTTACTCGTAATCTGTCGGGGTTCGACTAGTGTTTCTTCAATTTTCTTTAGAGGTGGCTAAACGGGTGAGTCGAGTAGGTGGGCTGATGGGTCAGGGCGAACCACAAGTATGTTTTTGTTATGTTCTTTACTTTAATGAGTATATAATGTGTAGAATATAATTGAAAAAAAAAAGAAGATATATGAATACAATAGGATCTTATTATTTAAACAAAACATAGGAGAATTGGTTTGGCCCATGTGGTTCTTATTTGTTCAATTGCATGTCTGATTCACATGTCCGATGGCAGTTCCAATTGTCATAATTGATTGAAGCTTCTTGGTATTCTCGTTGGTTTGTTTCTTGTTGTTGATTCACATGTCTGATTTTGCTGCTTCTTGTTGTTGGTTGATTCAGCTTATCAAACAATTTGATGTCATAGAAACTTATCAGGAAATTAAATCAGACATCTTTTTTACCAACAAAATCACACTGCTACTTGTTACCAGAATTTATTAAACCAGATAAGGGGTATGTAGCCTGCATAATAAGGTTTGAAACCAATTAAACAAAAATGAAACCGAACCGAGACTAAACCAATTAAGACCGCACCGATAACCAATTTTGGTTTAAACGTAACGAATTTGGTACGGTATTACTAACAAATCAATTTGATTCGAAACCTGCGAATATAATAGACAATAAATGTGAATATCCCTTTGCAACATTATTACAAGTTTTTATTGTTGCGATCGAATTCATACATGATACATACATACATATATATTGTTCAGCAATATTTCATTTAAAACAATTAATTCATTTGGTCCATATCGTAAATAGATAAATTTTGGGACAAACGCAACAATCTTAAACAGACAAGGCAAACTAATTATTAACCAAAATTTCTTTCGATAGTCACTACATAGTTCGTCTATGTTAATAAATAAACATTATTTTCATTTACACTTTTATAAAATTTATATAATGTTTTTAAAATGACAAAAAGGATTAATTATTATTAAAAGATCCTACTAGCAATAGGTGACAATTAATATAACGTGTTTCACAAAATAACTAGAAAAATTCAAATTCGAAAGCAGCTGCCATGCATTGATTACCGGGGGGGGGGGGGGGTACAACGTACGATGCATTGAATTTTAAGGGGGCAGTGTACGATGCATTGAATTTTAAGGGGGGCAGTGTCAAAAATGGTATAAGTGTAATTTTTTCAACAACCAAACACGTTGATGACTATAGGAATATTGAAACTTAAGTGTGGACACTTGTGAAGGTTATGGGATATTTTTTAAATAGTAGGTTTAATATAAAAAATGGTTTTTAGGTCTTAGATAATGGAGCAAATGGTATTTAGGCGTTCAGCTATCATGTGATATGTCATGGTAAACTAAAGTCAAAGTCAGTTACAGGTTGTATGTCCAGGGAGCTTATAGTCATACCTCTAAAGATGTGATAAGATGAATAGTGAAGTTGATTCAGTTTTTTACACAACTTGTGTAACTAGAAGGATTGAAAGTGACAAGTTGTCTTTGGATTGTTAGTAGCAATTAAAAGATTATGGCTCAATTAGTTAGTAGTTTCGAATTTGTTTTCTTTGTAATTCTCTCTCAATACTCAATCATTTGGTTAGAGATTTCTTTCTTTGTAGTCGTTTCATTGTGAATAATAATAGCCCAAAATTGTTGTTTGATATCTTGATCAAATTCGTATGATCTATTCATTCTTTTTCTTCGGTGTTAATAGATCAAATTCGCTATATTAGTTAATAATTGATATCAAAGCTTATGCTCCATTGAATTTGAAGATACCAATAATTTAATTCTTGATTCAATTGCAAGAATGGTGAATGCTAAGTTAGATATTAAGAAATTGGACGTGAAGAACTATATCAGTTTATGGCGTGTGAATATGAGGGCTCTACTTGTACATCATGGGATTTAAGATGATATGTTAGGTGAACCTAACATGCCAAAAGGGTTAAATGAAAAAGAGAAAAAAAGATATTCTTGAGAAGGCACATAGTGCGATCATACTATGATTGGATGATCGTGTTCTTCACGAGGTTTCAAAAGAACTCATAGAGGAATGACTAGAAGGACTGAAAGTGACAAGTTGTCTTTGGGTTGTTAGTAGCCGTTATAAGTAGATTAGGGCTCAGTTAGTTAGTAGTTTTTGATTTTGTTTTATTTGTAATTCTCTCTCAATACTCAATCATTTGGTTTGAGACTTGTTTCGTTGTAATCGTTTCATTTTGAAAAATAATAGCCCTAAACTGTTGTTTTATTACTTGATCATATTCATATTCAATTCATTCTTGTTTTTCTGTGTTAATAGATCAAATTTCACTATATTAATTAAAAATTGGTATGATAACTTATGCTCCATTGAATTAGAAGATACCGATACTTTCATTCTTGATTCAATTACAAGACTGGTGAATGCTAAGTTCGATATTGAGAAATTTGACAGGAAGAACGATTTCAGTCTGTGGCGTGTGAAGATGAGGGATCTAATGGTACATAAGAGGATTTAAGATGCTCTTTTAGGTGAACCTAACATGCCAGAAGGGTTAATTTATTTATTTTGGTGAAAGTATGGATTACATTCATATATTAAATAAAAGGATCCAATTACAATAGAGAGGTGGATAAGCGGGCAACAAGCTGCGCCACCACCACCTTTTTAAATGGCAAACCGGATCCTACTGAAATGGTTAAATGAAAATGAGAAAAAGGATAATCTTGAGAAGGCACATAGTGCGATCATACTGTGACTGGGTGATCGTGTTCTTCTTGAGGTTTCAAAAGAACTCATATCAGCTGCTGTGTGGGCTAAGTTAGAAGGGTTGTATATGACCAAATATATGGCAACCCGTCTTTATCTGAAGAAAAGGGTGTATATGTTTTCCATGGCAGCCTTTAGGTCCTTAGAAGATCATATTGATGTGAGATTTATGATGAGGTTAGTGCTATTATATTCTTGGCATCATTACCAGTTTCATACGAGCATTTTGTTGATACTTTGATGTTTGGAAGGGAATGTATATCTGAGGAAGATGTGATTGCAGCCATGAACTCTAAGTAATTGCATAAGAGAGGGGATGTTAAAGATGATGGGTCTGATGGATTGTATGTGATAGGTAGAACAGAACGGAGAACTTTCTAGAAGATCATAATTAAGTCAAAGTCTAAGTCTAATTTCAAGAATATGTGTTCAGATGCAATTATGAAAAACACTTTAAAAGAGATTGTCCTGAGTTAAAAAAAAAGAAATGTGAAAGCAGTAGTTTCAAGAAACAAGAAAAAACATCACAAGAAGAGTCTAATGGTTATGATAATGTTGATATCATTGTGGTTACTAGTGTACAAGGTTCTAGTGAGTGGGTGATGGATTCTGGATGCTCATATCATATGATTCATGAAAAGGGGTATTTCAAGAACTTGAGAATGATGGATCAAGGATCAGTAAAGTTAGGTGATGATGGACACTGCAAAATACTAGCTGTTGGTTCTATCTCTTATAAGTTATAAAATGGAACCAAGATTGATATTGAATATGTTAGATATATTCCTGATTTAAAAAAGGAATTTAATAAATGGTTATTAAGTAAGCCTAAAGAGTGGTAAGGTAAAAGTGATTATGGGATCCATGACTGTTTTTTTCTGGTACAAGGAAGGGTAATAACATTTATGTCTTGGATGGTGAGGTTTTGTCAAAAGGATATGCTTATGTTGGAGTCCAAGGATATGCTATGCCATAGGAGAACGAGTCATATTAGCCATGAATGGTTGAAATAAGAGAACTACTCAAAGATCTCAAGAGTTGTGATTTAGAGTTCGGTGAGAATTGCGTGTTTTGGAAAGCTAAGAGACTTAGCTTCAAGAAACGAATGCATCCTACAACGAACATCGTTGATTATATACATGCAGATCTGTGGGGTCCTGTAAAAGTCCAATCCTTAGGAGGTGCTATGTATTTTCTTTCAGTAATTGATGATTATTCAAGGAGGGTCTAGGTATATATGTTAAAAAACATAAGGATGAAACCATTGGGAAGTTCAAAGACTGGAAGGTTTTGGTTGAAACTCAGACAAAGTAAAAATTAAAGAAATTAAGAACTGATAATGGTCGTGAGTTTGGGAATGGATTGTTTAATCAATTTTGTAAAGAAAAAGGCAAAACTTA
>NW_027502499.1:0-39555 GCF_021521415.1 Bidens hawaiensis | reverse complement strand
CATCTTTTATATCTTTATGATTCCAAAATCATCAAGAAACATTCATACCAAATCAAATTGCATGTCTTATTTTTAATCCATTGATTTCATAATAAGAACACAAGTATTAATAAAGGACTCAAAATATTAATCAAGACTCATACAAAAATCCTTTTTATTTGTCAAACTATGATCATCACCCCTTTCATGATCCAACCATTTGGATACAAGGTTCATTATGAATTAAAAGAAAAAGAAACATATAAACATAATAATCTACTCACTTTGCTTGATCAAAATGCTTAAACCCTTGTTTACTAATAATCACCAACTTGTTGTTTTGAAGATGATACTTGAAGATGATTGTTTGTATGAAAGAAAATGAGAGTATGTGTGTGTGTGTGTGAGTATCACGGCCAAAGAGAGAGGAAAAGGGAAAGAAAAGGTGTTGGCATCCAATAGTTGTAACCTCCTTGTTATTAACAACCCTTTATGATTGATTTAATGAATAAAATTACTTAGGTTAACTTTTATTAACTCATGTGTGACATGCTACGTATTTTAATAAACATTTCCTATGTAACATAACCTAAGGTTCCATTTAAATAATCAACATGTTACATGACATACAATATAACCTATTTAATCATTTAGCTTACTTACAATCACATCATCATGTAATAACCATAATATAACATATTAATCACATAGCACATTATACTTATCATACATGTTATATGACATGTTTATTATAACATGCAAGACGAGTTTATTATCCTAGTTATAATTAGTCATTTATCCTTGTTTAAGTCACCAATGACACGTTGACTTAAATATACGCATACATGACATCACATGTACAAGAGTTCATACTCATAGTTAACAGAACTTACTGAGTTTATAGACATAGTCAACAGGATTTAACTGGGTTTAGTTAACAGAGTTAACTTAAAAATGCCGGATGTCACATCATCCCCTTGTTGAAAGAATTTTCGTCCCGAAAATTAATGTGATGTCACCACTAGACTAGGACATGAAAGGGATAGAAAAGAAATATTTTAGGTTTGTCACATCATCCCCTTGTTAATAGAATTTTCGTCCCGAAAATTTTAATCGTACCTATGGTTTGGATTCAGGTTTAAATAGGTGTGGATACTTTTCTTTCATCTGGTCTTTGCGCTCCCATGTGAACTCTGGTCCACGTTTAGAGTTCCAACGAACGCGAACGATAGGAGTTTTACTGTGCCTACGGGTCTTTACGTCCTGATCCATGATTTCCACCGGCTATTCGATGAAACGTAACTGTTCGTACCACTTCTAGTTCCTCCAAAGGAACTATCAAGTTTTTGTTAGCCAAACACTTTTTAAGATTTGTTACGTGGAAGACGTTATGTACCCCGCGGAGTTGTTCCGGTAAGTCCAACCTATAAGCCACTGGACCGATTCGTTCCACGATTTCGAATGGCCCTACGTGACGCGGGCTCAACTTTCCCCGTTTTCCGAAATGAATGACACCCTTTCACGGTGCCACTTTTAATAAAACTCTGTCCCCGACTTCAAATTCCAAAGGCCTTCTACGCTTATCAGCATAACTTTTCTGACGATCACGTGCTGCTACCATACGGTTTCGGATCTGAACTATCCTCTCCGTCGTTTCATGAACTATTTCAGGGCCAGTTAGTTGACTCTCACCCACTTCCGCCCAGCAGAGTGGTGATCGGCATTTACGCCCATACAGAGCTTCAAAAGGGGCTGCTTGTATGCTCGTATGGTAATTGTTATTGTAAGAGAACTCAACCAAAGGCAAGTGCGTCTCCCAACTGCTCCCAAAATCGATGATGCACGCCCTTAACATATCCTCCAATGTTTGTATTGTTCGCTCGCTCTGACCGTCTGTTTGTGGATGATAAGCCGTGCTCATATCCAGTCGTGTACCCAACGACTTTTGCAACGATTTCCAAATGTTTGAGGTAAACCTAGCATCACGGTCCGAAATAATCGATATCGGCACACCATGACGGGAAACGATTTCTTTAATGTAAATGCGAGCCAGCCTATCCGTCTTGTCCGCTTCCCGGATGGCTAGAAAATGTGCGGATTTGGTCAATCGATCCACTATGACCCAAATCATGTCGCAACCACTGGGTGTCTTGGGTAGTTTGGATATGAAATCCATGGATATCTGTTCCCATTTCCCCATAGGAATTTCGGGTTGTTGAAGTAATCCCGGCGGTTTCCTATGTTCTGCTTTCACTTTGGAACATGTCAGACACTTAGCCACGTACCCAGCAATTTCCTCTTTCATACTCGGCCACCAGTATAGCTCTTTTAAGTCATGGTACATCTTATCTGATCCCGGATGTACTGAGTATTGGAATTTTTGGGCTTCGTCCATGACCAGTGTTCTTAGATCCCCATAACGCGGTACCCAAATTCGACCATGGTAATACCGAATGCCATCCGACTTAACCTCTGAGTTCCCGTCTACACCGCGCAAAGATTCGGCATCGAAATTCTCGGCTTTCAGAGCTTCTAACTGGGCATCCTTGATCTTTTCGGGTAAATCAGAGTGAATCGTTAGTTGTAAAGCCCTAACCCTCCTGGGCTTCAAAGTTTCTTTTCGGCTCAAGGCGTTAGCCACCACGTTGGCTTTACCCGGATGATACTTAATAGCACATTCATAATCGTTAAGCAACTCGACCCATCGTCTCTGCCTCATGTTCAGTTCTTTCTGCTCGAATGTGTGCTGGAGGCTCTTATGGTCAGTGTAGATCGTACACTGGGTTCTATAGAGGTAATGCCTCCAGATTTTTAGTGCAAAGATGACGGCTCCAAGTTCTAAGTCATGGATCGTGTAGTTCTTTTCAGCGGTCTTCAGTTGTCGAGACGCATATGCGATGACCTTTTCCCGTTGCATAAGCACACATCCAATTCCCTGCAGTGAAGCATCGCAGTAAATAACAAAGTCTTCTACTCCTTCCGGCAGTGATAGGATTGGCGCACTACACAGCTTGTCTTTCAGAGTTTGAAATGCTGTGTTATGTGCCTCGGTCCACTTATACACAATGCCCTTGCGGGTTAAGGATGTGAGTGGTTGAGCAATCTTGGAAAATCCTCCAATAAATCTGCGATAATAACCAGCTAATCCCAGAAATTGACGGATCTCGGTGGGAGTTTTCGGGTTTGGCCAATCCTTGATTGCTTCAATCTTGGACCGGTCAACTTGGATTCCCTCCCCACTTACCACGTGGCCCAAAAATTTTACTTCACGCATCCAGAACTCGCACTTCGATAATTTGGCATACAGTTGTTCCTTCATGAGTAGCTCCATCATTAATCGCAAGTGCTCTTCATGTTCCTCCCTTGTCTTCGAATATATCAAGATGTTGTCTATGAACACAATGACGAATTTATCCCCTTTTGAAAGAATTTTCATCCCGAAAATTGATCGGTGCCGCTAAGTAAATAAGTAGACTCCCCTCGTCTATGTGTATGATCAAAATGAAATTAGGTAGACTTTTCGTCTATATGTATGATCAAAAAGAACCAACTAGACATCCCGTCTACATGTATGATCAAAATAAAGCAAGTAGACATCTCGTCTATAAATTAGTGTCGCTAACTTTTGGGCAGAGTTGCCAATGTTTAAAAAAATAAAAAAAAAATCTCGGTTGTCACATCATCCCCTTGTTAAAACAAATTTCGTCTCGAAATTTTGGTTATGATGGTTTGAGACCGTAATGATAGTTTATCGATAATAAAAGTGTCAAAGCGCATGGCAGTATAAAAAGTTGAGAAATTTCTTGCACGATTGATTTTTGTGATGCTTTATGAAATTTGAGATTCATATACTACAACAACATGATTTATATTTCTACAACAACACAGCAGTAATAAAAAATTTGTCAAAAATTCCATATTTGTCCAATTGATGCAAGACCAATTGGACTAGATTCCAAATTCAATTTACAACATCTTAGAAATAGAATTATATCCATATCTATTTTTATCATCAAGTTATGAAATTTACAACTCAACTCAGAATTATTTTCTCTAATTTAGATTTGCATCATGATTTTGTAAATTAATAAAAAGTATTCAAACAGTCTCCAAAAATTAAGATTTCGGACTTTCTGAACACTAGATTCAAAGTACATGTTCATAGAATCAAAAATCGATCAAAAACTTAAACATATCATCAATTTATTCACAATACAATCCGAGACACCAAGTCTGTCAACAAGCAGTTTTAGGCACAATCCACTACAAAACACAACTTTTATATCTTTATGATTCCAAAATCATCAAGAAACATTCTTACCAAATCAAATTGCATGTCTTATTTTTATCCATTTGATTTCATAATAAGAACACAAGTATTAATAAAGGACTCAAAATATTAATCAAGACTCATACAAAAATCCTTTTTATTTGTCAAACTATGATCATCCCCTTTCATGATCCAACCATTTGGATACAAGGTTCATATGAATTAAAAGAAAAAGAAACATATAAACATAATAATCTACTCACTTTGCTTGATCAAATGCTTAAACCCTTGTTTACTAATAATCACCAACTTGTTTGTTTTGAAGATGATACTTGAAGATGATTGTTTGTATGAAAGAAAATGAGAGTATGTGTGTGTGTGTGTGAGTATCACGGCCAAAGAGAGAGGAAAAGGAAAGGAAAAGGTGTTGGCATCCAATAGTTGTAACCTCCTTGTTATTAACAACCCTTTATGATTGATTTAATGAATAAAATTACTTAGGTTAACTTTTATTAACTCATGTGTGACATGCTACGTATTTTAATAAACATTTCCTATGTAACATAACCTAAGGTTCCATTTAAATAATCAACATGTTACATGACATACAATATAACCTATTTAATCATTTAGCTTACTTACAATCACATCATCATGTAATAACCATAATATAACATATTAATCACATAGCACATTATACTTATCATACATGTTATATGACATGTTTATTATAACATGCAAGACGAGTTTATTATCCTAGTTATAATTAGTCATTTATCCTTGTTTAAGTCACCAATGACACGTTGACTTAAATATACGCATACATGACATCACATGTACAAGAGTTCATACTCATAGTTAACAGAACTAACTGAGTTTATAGACATAGTCAACAGGATTTAACTGGGTTTAGTTAGCAGAGTTAACTTAAAAATGCCGGATGTCACATCATCCCCTTGTTGAAAGAATTTTCGTCCCGAAAATTAATGTGATGTCACCACTAGACTAGGACATGAAAGGGATAGAAAAGAAATATTTTAGGTTTGTCACATCATCCCCTTGTTAATAGAATTTTCGTCCCGAAAATTTTAATCGTACCTATGGTTTGGCTTCAGGTTTGAATAGGTGTGGATACTTTTCTTTCATCTGGTCTTTGCGCTCCCATGTGAACTCTGGTCCACGTTTAGAGTTCCAACGAACGCGAACGATAGGAGTTTTACTGTGCCTACGGGTCTTTACGTCCTGATCCATGATTTCCACCGGCTATTCGATGAAACGTAACTGTTCGTCCACTTCTAGTTCCTCCAAAGGAACTATCAAGTTTTTGTTAGCCAAACACTTTTTAAGATTTGTTACGTGGAAGACGTTATGTACCCCGCGGAGTTGTTCCGGTAAGTCCAACCTATAAGCCACTGGACCGATTCGTTCCACGATTTCGAATGGCCCTACGTGACGCGGGCTCAACTTTCCCCGTTTTCCGAAATGAATGACACCCTTTCACGGTGCCACTTTTAATAAAACTCTGTCCCCGACTTCAAATTCCAAAGGCCTTCTACGCTTATCAGCATAACTTTTCTGACGATCACGTGCTGCTACCATACGGTTTCGGATCTGAACTATCCTCTCCGTCGTTTCATGAACTATTTCAGGGCCAGTTAGTTGACTCTCACCCACTTCCGCCCAGCAGAGTGGTGATCGGCATTTACGCCCATACAGAGCTTCAAAAGGGGCTGCTTGTATGCTCGTATGGTAATTGTTATTGTAAGAGAACTCAACCAAAGGCAAGTGCGTCTCCCAACTGCTCCCAAAATCGATGATGCACGCCCTTAACATATCCTCCAATGTTTGTATTGTTCGCATCGCTCTGACCGTCTGTTTGTGGATGATAAGCCGTGCTCATATCCAGTCGTGTACCCAACGACTTTTGCAACGATTTCCAAATGTTTGAGGTAAACCTAGCATCACGGTCCGAAATAATCGATATCGGCACACCATGACGGGAAACGATTTCTTTAATGTAAATGCGAGCCAGCCTATCCGTCTTGTCCGCTTCCCGGATGGCTAGAAAATGTGTGGATTTGGTCAATCGATCCACTATGACCCAAATCATGTCGCAACCACTGGGTGTCTTGGGTAGTTTGGATATGAAATCCATGGATATCTGTTCCCATTTCCCCATAGGAATTTCGGGTTGTTGAAGTAATCCCGGCGGTTTCCTATGTTCTGCTTTCACTTTGGCACATGTCAGACACTTAGCCACGTACCCAGCAATTTCCTCTTTCATACTCGGCCACCAGTATAGCTCTTTTAAGTCATGGTACATCTTATCTGATCCCGGATGTACTGAGTATTGGGATTTTTGGGCTTCGTCCATGACCAGTGTTCTTAGATCCCCATAACGCGGTACCCAAATTCGACCATGGTAATACCGAATGCCATCCGACTTAACCTCTGAGTTCCCGTCTACACCGCGCAAAGATTCGGCATCGAAATTCTCGGCTTTCAGAGCTTCTAACTGGGCATCCTTGATCTTTTCGGGTAAATCAGAGTGAATCGTTAGTTGTAAAGCCCTAACCCTCCTGGGCTTCAAAGTTTCTTTTCGGCTCAAGGCGTTAGCCACCACGTTGGCTTTACCCGGATGATACTTAATAGCACATTCATAATCGTTAAGCAACTCGACCCATCGTCTCTGCCTCATGTTCAGTTCTTTCTGCTCGAATGTGTGCTGGAGGCTCTTATGGTCAGTGTAGATCGTACACTGGGTTCTATAGAGGTAATGCCTCCAGATTTTTAGTGCAAAGATGACGGCTCCAAGTTCTAAGTCATGGATCGTGTAGTTCTTTTCAGCGGTCTTCAGTTGTCGAGACGCATATGCGATGACCTTTTCCCGTTGCATAAGCACACATCCAATTCCCTGCAGTGAAGCATCGCAGTAAATAACAAAGTCTTCTACTCCTTCCGGCAGTGATAGGATTGGCGCACTACACAGCTTGTCTTTCAGAGTTTGAAATGCTGTGTTATGTGCCTCGGTCCACTTATACACAATGCCCTTGCGGGTTAAGGATGTGAGTGGTTGAGCAATCTTGGAAAATCCTCCAATAAATCTGCGATAATAACCAGCTAATCCCAGAAATTGACGGATCTCGGTGGGAGTTTTCGGGTTTGGCCAATCCTTGATTGCTTCAATCTTGGACCGGTCAACTTGGATTCCCTCCCCACTTACCACGTGGCCCAAAAATTTTACTTCACGCATCCAGAACTCGCACTTCGATAATTTGGCATACAGTTGTTCCTTCATGAGTAGCTCCATCATTAATCGCAAGTGCTCTTCATGTTCCTCCCTTGTCTTCGAATATATCAAGATGTTGTCTATGAACACAATGACGAATTTATCCCCTTTTGAAAGAATTTTCATCCCGAAAATTGATCGGTGCCGCTAAGTAAATAAGTAGACTCCCCTCGTCTATGTGTATGATCAAAATGAAATTAGGTAGACTTTTCGTCTATATGTATGATCAAAAAGAACCAACTAGACATCCCGTCTACATGTATGATCAAAATAAAGCAAGTAGACATCTCGTCTATAAATTAGTGTCGCTAACTTTTGGGCAGAGTTGCCAATGTTTAAAAAAATAAAAAAAAAATCTCGGTTGTCACATCATCCCCTTGTTAAAACAAATTTCGTCTCGAAATTTTGGTTATGATGGTTTGAGACCGTAATGATAGTTTATCGATAATAAAAGTGTCAAAGCGCATGGCAGTATAAAAAGTTGAGAAATTTCTTGCACGATTGATTTTTGTGATGCTTTATGAAATTTGAGATTCATATACTACAACAACATGATTTATATTTCTACAACAACACAGCAGTAATAAAAAATTTGTCAAAAATTCCATATTTGTCCAATTGATGCAAGACCAATTGGACTAGATTCCAAATTCAATTTACAACATCTTAGAAATAGAATTATATCCATATCTATTTTTATCATCAGGTTATGAAATTTACAACTCAACTCAGAATTATTTTCTCTAATTTAGATTTGCATCATGATTTTGTAAATTAATAAAAAGTATTCAAACAGTCTCCAAAAATTAAGATTTCGGACTTTCTGAAAACTAGATTCAAAGTACATGTTCATAGAATCAAAAATCGATCAAAAACTTAAACATATCGTCAATTTATTCACAATACAATCCGAGACACCAAGTCTGTCAACAAGCAGTTTTAGGCACAATCCACTACAAAACACAACTTTTATATCTTTATGATTCCAAAATCATCAAGAAACATTCTTACCAAATCAAATTGCATGTCTTATTTTTATCCATTTGATTTCATAATAAGAACACAAGTATTTATAAAGGACTCAAAATATTAATCAAGACTCATACAAAAATCCTTTTTATTTGTCAAACTTTGATCATCCCCTTTCATGATCCAACCATTTGGATACAAGGTTCATATGAATTAAAAGAAAAAGAAACATATAAACATAATAATCTACTCACTTTGCTTGATCAAATGCTTAAACCCTTGTTTACTAATAATCACCAACTTGTTTGTTTTGAAGATGATACTTGAAGATGATTGTTTGTATGAAAGAAAATGAGAGTATGTGTGTGTGTGTGTGAGTATCACGGCCAAAGAGAGAGGAAAAGGGAAAGGAAAAGGTGTTGGCATCCAATAGTTGTAACCTCCTTGTTATTAACAACCCTTTATGATTGATTTAATGAATAAAATTACTTAGGTTAACTTTTATTAACTCATGTGTGACATGCTACGTATTTTAATAAACATTTCCTATGTAACATAACCTAAGGTTCCATTTAAATAATCAACATGTTACATGACATACAATATAACCTATTTAATCATTTAGCTTACTTACAATCACATCATCATGTAATAACCATAATATAACATATTAATCACATAGCACATTATACTTATCATACATGTTATATGACATGTTTATTATAACATGCAAGACGAGTTTATTATCCTAGTTATAATTAGTCATTTATCCTTGTTTAAGTCACCAATGACACGTTGACTTAAATATACGCATACATGACATCACATGTACAAGAGTTCATACTCATAGTTAACAGAACTAACTGAGTTTATAGACATAGTCAACAGGATTTAACTGGGTTTAGTTAACAGAGTTAACTTAAAAATGCCGGATGTCACATCATCCCCTTGTTGAAAGAATTTTCGTCCCGAAAATTAATGTGATGTCACCACTAGACTAGGACATGAAAGGGATAGAAAAGAAATATTTTAGGTTTGTCACATCATCCCCTTGTTAATAGAATTTTCGTCCCGAAAATTTTAATCGTACCTATGGTTTGGCTTCAGGTTTGAATAGGTGTGGATACTTTTCTTTCATCTGGTCTTTGCGCTCCCATGTGAACTCTGGTCCACGTTTAGAGTTCCAACGAACGCGAACGATAGGAGTTTTACTGTGCCTACGGGTCTTTACGTCCTGATCCATGATTTCCACCGGCTATTCGATGAAACGTAACTGTTCGTCCACTTCTAGTTCCTCCAAAGGAACTATCAAGTTTTTGTTAGCCAAACACTTTTTAAGATTTGTTACGTGGAAGACGTTATGTACCCCGCGGAGTTGTTCCGGTAAGTCCAACCTATAAGCCACTGGACCGATTCGTTCCACGATTTCGAATGGCCCTACGTGACGCGGGCTCAACTTTCCCCGTTTTCCGAAATGAATGACACCCTTTCACGGTGCCACTTTTAATAAAACTCTGTCCCCGACTTCAAATTCCAAAGGCCTTCTACGCTTATCAGCATAACTTTTCTGACGATCACGTGCTGCTACCATACGGTTTCGGATCTGAACTATCCTCTCCGTCGTTTCATGAACTATTTCAGGGCCAGTTAGTTGACTCTCACCCACTTCCGCCCAGCAGAGTGGTGATCGGCATTTACGCCCATACAGAGCTTCAAAAGGGGCTGCTTGTATGCTCGTATGGTAATTGTTATTGTAAGAGAACTCAACCAAAGGCAAGTGCGTCTCCCAACTGCTCCCAAAATCGATGATGCACGCCCTTAACATATCCTCCAATGTTTGTATTGTTCGCTCGCTCTGACCGTCTGTTTGTGGATGATAAGCCGTGCTCATATCCAGTCGTGTACCCAACGACTTTTGCAACGATTTCCAAATGTTTGAGGTAAACCTAGCATCACGGTCCGAAATAATCGATATCGGCACACCATGACGGGAAACGATTTCTTTAATGTAAATGCGAGCCAGCCTATCCGTCTTGTCCGCTTCCCGGATGGCTAGAAAATGTGCGGATTTGGTCAATCGATCCACTATGACCCAAATCATGTCGCAACCACTGGGTGTCTTGGGTAGTTTGGATATGAAATCCATGGATATCTGTTCCCATTTCCCCATAGGAATTTCGGGTTGTTGAAGTAATCCCGGCGGTTTCCTATGTTCTGCTTTCACTTTGGCACATGTCAGACACTTAGCCACGTACCCAGCAATTTCCTCTTTCATACTCGGCCACCAGTATAGCTCTTTTAAGTCATGGTACATCTTATCTGATCCCGGATGTACTGAGTATTGGGATTTTTGGGGTTCGTCCATGACCAGTGTTCTTAGATCCCCATAACGCGGTACCCAAATTCGACCATGGTAATACCGAATGCCATCCGACTTAACCTCTGAGTTCCCGTCTACACCGCGCAAAGATTCGGCATCGAAATTCTCGGCTTTCAGAGCTTCTAACTGGGCATCCTTGATCTTTTCGGGTAAATCAGAGTGAATCGTTAGTTGTAAAGCCCTAACCCTCCTGGGCTTCAAAGTTTCTTTTCGGCTCAAGGCGTTAGCCACCACGTTGGCTTTACCCGGATGATACTTAATAGCACATTCATAATCGTTAAGCAACTCGACCCATCGTCTCTGCCTCATGTTCAGTTCTTTCTGCTCGAATATGTGCTGGAGGCTCTTATGGTCAGTGTAGATCGTACACTGGGTTCTATAGAGGTAATGCCTCCAGATTTTTAGTGCAAAGATGACGGCTCCAAGTTCTAAGTCATGGATCGTGTAGTTCTTTTCAGCGGTCTTCAGTTGTCGAGACGCATATGCGATGACCTTTTCCCGTTGCATAAGCACACATCCAATTCCCTGCAGTGAAGCATCGCAGTAAATAACAAAGTCTTCTACTCCTTCCGGCAGTGATAGGATTGGCGCACTACACAGCTTGTCTTTCAGAGTTTGAAATGCTGTGTTATGTGCCTCGGTCCACTTATACACAATGCCCTAGCGGGTTAAGGATGTGAGTGGTTGAGCAATCTTGGAAAATCCTCCAATAAATCTGCGATAATAACCAGCTAATCCCAGAAATTGACGGATCTCGGTGGGAGTTTTCGGGTTTGGCCAATCCTTGATTGCTTCAATCTTGGACTGGTCAACTTGGATTCCCTCCCCACTTACCACGTGGCCCAAAAATTTTACTTCACGCATCCAGAACTCGCACTTCGATAATTTGGCATACAGTTGTTCCTTCATGAGTAGCTCCATCATTAATCGCAAGTGCTCTTCATGTTCCTCCCTTGTCTTCGAATATATCAAGATGTTGTCTATGAACACAATGACGAATTTATCCCCTTTTGAAAGAATTTTCATCCCGAAAATTGATCGGTGCCGCTAAGTAAATAAGTAGACTCCCCTCGTCTATGTGTATGATCAAAATGAAATTAGGTAGACTTTTCGTCTATATGTATGATCAAAAAGAACCAACTAGACATCCCGTCTACATGTATGATCAAAATAAAGCAAGTAGACATCTCGTCTATAAATTAGTGTCGCTAACTTTTGGGCAGAGTTGCCAATGTTTAAAAAAATAAAAAAAAATCTCGGTTGTCACATCATCCCCTTGTTAAAACAAATTTCGTCTCGAAATTTTGGTTATGATGGTTTGAGACCGTAATGATAGTTTATCGATAATAAAAGTGTCAAAGCGCATGGCAGTATAAAAAGTTGAGAAATTTCTTGCACGATTGATTTTTGTGATGCTTTATGAAATTTGAGATTCATGGTCTTTGGTGCGAGTGTCGGTTCTACAAGGTCAAAGCAGAAGTGAATATTCTTAAGGGGCTAAGATCAGGAAATGGTCTAGCTCTAGTCCCCACCGTCAAAATACTATTAGTGCTTATATATAGGGTGTACCGCAACTAACCCACCACACTAATAGAACATTGCAAGTGGCTCGTATCACCAATCATTACTTTGCTAATGCAAACTATAACTGAAGAAGAAATAGAATAATCTGAATTCGTTTCTTAAATTGAGCCCGAAGGATTGAGCTTAGGTTTCTTGTCTAGGGTCATATCCAAAAGAATAATCACATTTCCGACTAGATGCTCGCACTTCGTGAATTACAGATTTAACGGGTTTGGATGGTTTTGCAAAGAAGGGTTTCCAAAAAATGGAGAGCTTTATGCTGGCTAACAAAGGTTGTTCTTTCCGGCTGGTTGCATGACAGATTTAGTCATCATATGTGTGATATACGATGCTTCAAGTGTAGAGATAATTTCTTGTGTGAAAGAAGTTTCATGTCAAGGTTCCATACTAAGGAAAGAAAATGGAAAAACAAAATGAGAGAGCGCTTATGCGTTCATCACGGGTAATGTGGTTGCAGGAGGTTGATCGATTACTCGAAATTGTGTCCATACGGTGAAGGTCAGTCAACACAAAGTTTAAGGAGTTGAGACAATAGGTCAGAAAAGTAGAGTCAAAAGGGAGTTCATAGTCAGAGCATAAGGAATATGGTGTTAAATCACGAGTCGTTCTTCAATTTCCGTGTACAAGACAAAGTTGAAGGTCCAACCATGAGATTCTGGAAAAGTTTTCAATCAAGAGGGTTTTCTTAACAACATTTTGACGAGGTTCACAAATTTATGGAGACACTTATAATAATTAATCAGGATATATAAAAAAACCTGTAATGATAGTCTAGGGCTCGTAGTCGTCAGTAATATTAGATAATCTAGTTTAGAGTTTTAAGAGATTGCTTTAGAAAAGTGTTCACACAACGAAATCCCGTCTCACACCAATGTACATATAGATTCACGATTACGCTCCGGATCGTACTCGTCAATTTATCTTACATTGGGGTGTTATGTCCTTTTCATTATGCCTTTATAAGAAACAAAAGTAATGAACATCAATGAGGTAATGCTGAAAACAAAAGAAGGATGAAACTTGTTATCGATGTATTCAGTGTCGAACTAAGTCCGGTTATCGCTGCCACTCGTTGGTGTCTCCTAGGGTGCTGCCATGTGATGACTCATCATATTCCTCCTCACATTTTACTGGTGCTTGATCGGCCTCTTCTGAATTAGGGTGGTGTCAAAAGACATACCAGGCCGCGAAGCAAGGCGGAAAATAACTAGTTAAATATATCTTATCATCTTGGGATGGTGACATGGTTATCGTGAGCATACCAGTGACATAGTGTGTGTGTGTGTGTGTGTGTGTTAATGCTATGTATGTATGTATGTATGTATGTATGTATGTATGTATGTATGTATGTATGTATGTATGTATGTATGTATGTATGTATGTATGTACGTACGTACGTACGTACGTACGTACGTATGTATGTATGTATGTATGTATGTATGTATGTATGTATGTGTGTATGTATGTAGTGCAACGCATGGAAATAATGTACTGATGGGTTGACACATTTGAAAAAATGTAGTTGAGCTTTAAAAAGGTCATAGACCGTTTTTTCGAAAACAAACCGAGTTCACTATAACCAATGGCTTTGATACCAATATGTCACACCCTCAAATTTCGACTAATGGAGTTTTACCGCGAGGCGTGCTATATACCATGATCTTGCTCATTTGTTATACCAAACCTCTAATTCAAAATATTATTAAAGTCTCATGCAACATGAAAAAACAAAAACCAAACCATAAAATTTAAAGTTTTGGTTTAAAATAATAAACCATGTGCTTAAGCATGCACAACCCATCAAATGTGAAAAATGTGAAATAAAAGTTCATGGGACAACTGCGACTCCTGACATTTGCAATGCAACCCGCTTCTTAGCACATCTAGCAACATGGGCAAGAATAAATACTCAAGGGTCAACACGAGATTGGTGAGTTCATAAGCTGTAGTAAAAAGTAGTATATACAATATTGATAGTATACGAAGCATAACTAGTGTATGTATAAGTAGATTTAGTAGTTTTTTAAACATATCAGGGTAGTTAGCCCATTTACAAGCTACTAGACGTTTGAATCGAAGCTGACTGCATGTATGCCTTCTTACCAGGTCTATCAACAACACTGGCGTATAAAATATAGGTAAATATAACACTCATTTTATGACATCACAGCCGTGCTAGCATGAGGATTTGGGTTCAAGGTATAGAAAGGACTTTAAGTGATATAAGGGCATCTAGTATAAAATTGTGATATATAAGAAACTACATAAACCAAAACAAGTCGATGCGATTTCCTCCAGAAAACCAGTATGCAAGTACATCCATGTTTGCTACCCGAAAACAAGTAAATTCAAATGATGTGTTTTCAATATAGAAAACAAGTAAGGAAAATGTTTTGTTCTTTTGATCCAGAAAACAAGTATACAAAAATAGTTGTGTTTTCAATCCAGAAAATGTTTTCAATCTGAAAACAAGTATACAAAAATAGTTTTGTGTTTTCAATCTAGAAATCATGTAAGGAAATGCATGAACTCACATGGTGTCATGTGTAATAGACTTTTCTCAAAACCAAAAGGATGCACTTGACTCGATAATCGTTACCTGCTAAAAGTGTTTAAGTTATTAGAATGTGTTCAACACATGACTCTAAAGACCAAGAATAGGCTCACACACAAACACAAACTTGACACGAAAACTCGATGGTGATAATAAGTAATATCAATTGTACCAAAAAGTCTTAACATGTATACACACATCTTATCACGGCAAAGAAACCAAATATTCATCATACAACTCAATTTATGATCATTCAGTTCGCGAGATAGATTATGTCATGTACAAACTGATTTAATTCACTAAACAAAACTAATGATAAAAAAATTACCACGGTAGCATATCTAATTTAGGTTTCTGAATCAATTTTTATTATATTTCCTCATGCATACAATACTCCCAATAATTCAATCATTGCCGATAGGTACCAATATTTTAGCGTATTGCGAAACAAACAGTAGTTTCATTTTCTCTTAATTTATTTATCTAAATTGTGCTAGCCCAATGGGGTTATCTAATAGACTTATAATACTAAGTTCTAGAAGTGAAACCAACTCATTTAGCTTTGTTAATCTTAAGTAATGATGTCGGGAAGATATACCGGAATTTGAATCCCCGCATAAGCTTTGACACAAGTTTTTGTAAAATCAGAAAAACTATTCAAAACTTGTCCAAAAATTACAAAATATACATTTCTTGAAACTAGACTCAAAATAATACATCCTATAATCATCGTTTAACATCAAGTTACAAACCCATCAATAAAAGAGAACGAATATATCATCCTTAGGGTTTATTCATCCATTGCCATCATAATCATCAATATTACAGAGATTGAACATCTAGGATTTCACAATAACTCATCAAAAACATGAAATCAATGCATAAAACTTACCAACTAGCAATAGGAATGATGAAAATCAATCACAGGCCCCACCAATTTAAAGAATTAAGATTGAATTGAAGATGAACTAGGGCTTGTTGCTTGACATTTTGAGAGGGGGTGGGGGGAGCTGATGTTGACGGCTTCTTGGGGGATTAGAGCTGGGTTTTTTTTAATAATATTATATTAATCAATAATTACAACAATAGCCACTTTGGGAACAAGTTTTTGCCATAAACGAACCTTAATAACATCGAACCGGATTATAATGAATCGTTATAACTAACATAATAACATAAATCTATAAAAAATAGCCTTGTTAATACGTAAAATATTATTCATGTAAAAGTTGAAATCGTATAATATACGCTCAATTGATCGATATTTCACACAACAATCTACGAACTAAACACATAATCATTTTACGGTAATTTCTCATAGAAATATTATAAACATATACTTGAGGTATTATTTCTATATAATAACTAATAGCATGTGAAACGAGCATAATGTACTAAATAGCGTAACATGTGAAATCATCTAACACATATCAATTATATCCGAATTATTTAAACATATCTGATTCGACATTAGTCACCAACACATACTGGCGGACTAATGTGTGTGACTCATTATTGACTCGTGTATTTGTTATTCTTGGCGTGTAAGATAATGGAATTTGGGTTAATGGTGTTAACGTGAAAGTGTAGGGTGTCACAGCGGTATGAACAGAAAGAAGACTATCTACATTCGAAGGCTCGTTTGACTACATATAAGATGAAGAAGTTTGTAGTTGTGAAAACCATTAAGGGTGATATAGTCTCGTGGATGTACAAACCGGTGTTAAAGATTTGTATCGCGAAGTGGGAGACAGATATACAATATTTTCAGCAGATTATTGATGTTTACCATGCCACGATGGGATGTCCGTACACCGGCGAATAGACCATTCATGAACCGCGGGGAAAATTAATTGGCAGGTAGGTTCTATCGTCATCTCCTTTCACGAGTGTAGTATGGGTTTAAGTTTTTCAAGCCGCGGGTGCTGACAAGAAAGTATGCTGATTAGATTAATCCGCATACTGGCTAGAGAAAAATTTGTACTTAATGTAAAGACACCTCATACGTTGAAGAAAATTCATTTAAAGACTTTTCCTCAAAGTCTTTAAAAGAGAATTAATAGGTTGTACTACGATGATAAGATGGGTGAAACGATAATCACATTGGGTCCGAGATTGAATATGGAGTTTATTCGGATAATTGATCCAATGTGGCTGGTCAACCAGCCTGAATCTGATAACGATGTGTTATTTCATAATAAGATCAGATGGGCGCACAACAAAGATAATGAGTTGGCTATGCAATTCCGACAAGTTGTTCATGTGTATCCTGAATTTGGAATTCATAGTTGCGCTGATTGGAAGACCAGAAGATTCAAGAGTTGAAGACAACAAAGCTCGAGACGAGGTGGAGTTTTTTATTCATCGTTTTATCGTCTCGGACATTGCTTAACGTATTGGAATTTAGATTTAATGTACATGGGTATTTTGGTAATCGTATGTAAGGCTCATTCGTTAAAGAGTCTTTAACAAATAAGACTGAATGTGTGTTCCTTATTCATTAGTGATGTTAACGAATTCATGATAACATATTAAGGCATTCGCTATGGTTTGTATAGCGAATGGCGTAGCGAATGGGATGTCCATTCGTTACGTATGTATAACGAATGAGGCATCACCTATATATATCATGTAACATTATTAGTAATCAACAAATCCTTATTTTATAACGTTTAAGCCTCGTTACTCGGTCCAAATTCTCTTTCAATACACACACTACACACAGCTAACCTAATTGAACAATAACACAATCATATTACCAACTAGATTATAACAGACGAATCAACCATGGATTCTCAAACTATATTTTACAAAATTATATGTTATTCTCTCAAATTGATGAACTTTGTCAACTATGACTTCTCAAAGTCAACCGTTCATGTCAAGACTTTTCTTTATCGTTAGTTCCTTTCCTCGGTTAATTATATTTATTTTTTTTCTTCTATTTTTTTATTTCGTATAGAACATAATGCCGAGTTTAAAATAATTTGACAAAGGTTTTCATCCAAAAAAAATTTGTTTTATGCTTTCTTTTAATCAAAATTTAAACATTTTGTGCATGTAAATTCGTAAACATGATTTCTTTAAGGTATAATCAAAGAATAACCTTTTTACCATGTGGGAAATGAACCTGTCATAAAACCGGGTTTGGGTTAGACCAACAACGAACCACTCGCTTAATTTCATTTCTTTACTTTTTATGCTTGCTGAATTTCTTGAACGGACCGAACTTAAACATGACTAACAAATATCAGAACCCTATTCTTGAATAAAATTTATCAACATGTGTTGTTGAAGATCATAGGCGACCTTAGGATATTTTAATAAAGAATTATATTTGTTTAGTTATGATGTAATGAAATTTGTCTTATTATCAAACTATTTTTGTACTTGCGAATTTATGAAATAAAATAATTATATTGTCGCTATTAATAGTTACGAGCTTATGAGTGATTTGTACGTTGCACCCATGCGTATTCCACTTATATCCGGGGTGTTACAGTTAAAAGGTATATAGAAGAACTATAGGTGTTTTGGTGAAATCCATAAAATGCATCCTCAACATATGTGACTTTAACCAAGATAATGATGAATTGTTGTTGTGTGACAATGACTAGTGTAATGCGGAGTATCACAAATACTGCCTGCGTCCCCTCTTTGGAAAATGACAAACCAACCTAATTGGGTGGGTCGACTGTCTTCCTTTGTCTTTTTTTAAACCAAGTTACGTTTCTACACTTAATTTTGTTAATCTTTTTTTTAAACAGTTTATGTTACTGGTTTCGCATCCTATCTTCCGTTTTCTTTTTTTCTTTTTTCTCTCTTTTTATTATTTTTTAAAATTTTTCAACATTTTTATGTTTTTATTTTTCAAGTGTCTTTATCTGTTTAATAACCCGAACCAGAATCCCTCTTAGACAGTTTATAAATTACCACGCAACACATGCATTAAATGTGTTTTTCTCATATTTTACCCCGCCGCGAAGCGCATGCTCTTTTGCTAGTTTAAATTATGTCCTAAAGGTTTCACTAAGTTTTCTTCTAATTTTCAATGATCCTTAACCTAAAACATATTTAAAATAATATATTTCCGTTCAACACTAATGTTGGTGAGAGTTCATAATTTTTCTGTACAGTTTATATACATGAATATAAATATATAACTAGAGATGCATTTATAAATATTATATTCTCTTGATTTACAACCTTAATTTTTTTAAGTCATAAGTTAATAATTCCATTTAACCAAAAAAAGGATCCAATTACAATAGAGAGACAGATCAGCGGGCAACAAGTTGCGCTGCCACCCCCTTTTGAATGACAAAACCGATCCTAATGAAAACAAACTTATCTTTCTTCAGCGTCGTTGAGTTACTGTGCACGACCCACTGAACTCTTTTTAAAAACGTAGCAGCATTGGGGGCAAGACCCAAATGTATCAAAAGCAAAAGGAACGAATGCATGTTGATTCTCAACACACGTCTTCTCGTGCTTAGCAAATTTTCCTGCTTCTACAATTTAGCACAACCTGCCTAGCAAAAAACCCGGTGTCCCTAAGCCCGACAAGAGGGGACACCCCAGTAAGGTACACACAAGCATGTTCCCCCCCGCCATCTGAACACAAGAACGTCCGCTGGTCGGAGAGTAGACCTTCCTTCACGTGGATCCGACAAGATATTCACAGAAGCCTCTTTTTTTACCGAGATTCTCGTCCATGTTAACACATCACAAAGGACATCCTTAACCTAATCATGTTTGTATTTAAACCCTGGGAGTTCTTTGCAATGAACTGCATGTTCACCATAAAAGATCTAAACAAACTTTACGGCAGACCGAGCATGGCTCATCAACTAGGACTAGGGGATCATTAAACGATATTTATGCTCCTCTAAACCTTAATATGTTTTTTTAAAGAGATAATTATACTCGTTTAAAGAGATCATTAAACCTTAATATGTTTATTTAAAGAGATAATTATACTCATCTAAATGAACCGGTCATCGCTGAACTTTCTAAATGAGTGTTCGTTTAATTTATAAATATATATGTAATGATAAATCGACGTTTATTAATTAGAAATGGACATGTAACTTGTAATATTATTTAAATTGATCACGTTTTTATTACAACTTTATAAAATTAATATATATGTATCGCCTTCTCGATCCCAACTCCATTATAAACCCTTGTAATCTTGTCTTGTTTCGTTTATAATCATACTTTTATAGTTAGGACTTGTCCTCAAGACTCCTCGTGGAACTAACTGACTTATCTTAGCTGTAACCATTACCGTCTTCTCGTTACCGTCCACCTTATTTTAAAGGTAAGTAATCAGATCCCCTTTTTCTCTATTTTGTTTTGGGGGCATTATGTGTACTACAAACTACTACTATTATATTATTTCACTCAAACACAATACCCTTATTTGTGTGGTTGTGATACTGCTTGAATAATTGTTGATTCCTATATGATTTATGAGTTTACGGCTTTTATGGTTTGTTGGTATCTCGTCCTCATCTTCGTGGTATGATCATATGACGTCCGAGTAGACATGTCTGAATCTAGTGGGATGTTCAAAAAAACACATTAAATGGTTGCGAACTTATCTGAGTAAACATGTCTGAATCTAATGGCATGTTGAAAAGACACATCTATTTGTTTATGTTAACTGATGTTATTCCCTAATGGAAAGAATTGTTTTATTTCTCAATATTATAATCATTATTATTACACCAAACTGTGAATTACTCGTTCAACATGTGTTGTTGACGAATTATTTTTGCGCATAATGCAGTTTGTTATTTCAGATGGTTTGAAGTGAAAAACTTAGATTGGACTTAGGATAGTTAACAAAGATAGAACAATTGTTGCATTTTCTTTTTCTCTTTGAATTCTTTGTGTACAATTGTTTATTAATTAATGATATTAGATAGTGACACTCATTATTATTTTAGTGTCTTTGAGCTATGATACAATATTGTTGCACCCGGGCATGTTCTGGTGTTAGGTTGGGCTGTAACAATTGGTACCAGAGCCGAAGGCTATAGGATATGTTGTTAGACGTACTAACTTAGTAGCATGCTTAGGGTCCCTATACTTGTACCATAGTTGCTTAAATTATTTGTTCATAGCTTAATTATATTTAAATGTCCTATTAATACTATTGTACACATAAAACACACACAACTCTAAGGCTTGCCTAACTCTCAAAATTATTTTCAAAACCTATGTCATTATTTTATAATGGAAAATTCCTTAGGAAATCTCACTTTTTTACTCTCCTCTCCTTGAGGATGATTCATGTGACTAATATGTAGTAACTAGAAGGGGGGTGGACACACTTGTTCTCCGAACCCTTGACACCAAGGCTTGCGATCCTAAGGAAATTCAATGCGCATAAATCTCAATCAACCGTGAGACCCGGTTGTTTCATGGAGGTTCGGCGAAGGTGTGAAACCTATTAGGCCAATAGCGTATCAAACCAAACGTCTACGAATATACTAACCTCATTGTATCAAACGTGATCATGTGACGATCATATTCCTTAATTATAACCGAATTCATGGTAATACGTTGCTAAACTTGGTTTTTCCTATGTTGTTTTAGTTGAATGAATGGGTGGAAAAAGCCATGGTGGTTCATGGATGCCCAAACTGATCGCATCAACGTCCCATATCTTGATTTAATCGACTTTTGATCATTTTGTTGAAATAAAGCCATGTTGGTACATGGATAATTCAATAACTAAGTTTTTATTATTGATTTTATTTATGGATATCAATGTTGTTTTCTCATTTTTGTTAAAAGGAACCATGGTGATTCATTAACTCATAAATCGCTTTTGAACCATATTATTAAACACTCTTTTAATTTAAAGTTAATATGACGAACGATTAAATCTTGAACCTCAAATTCATTTAAGAGTTACTGAAAGTTTATTCAAGCGTTATTTATACATCAATTACCTAAAGCTCATGAAATTTAACATATTTTTGTCCCCGCAACATGTCTTCTCGCCTTATCAACCGTCCTCGCACCGTAGCTCCAACAATTCATAAATGCATACCAGCCAAATACGTTGGATCTGATGGTACTAACACTCTCCTCTAGTGGTTCGAATGTATGGAGAGTGTCTTCTTTCATTGTGGATGCCTCGAAGATAAGAAGATCCCCCCCATGCTTCAAGTATTTTCAAACTAGAAGCCCTTGTTGGAATAGTGAGAAACAGTCTTTGGGGGTGGAATTTTTCATGGCCTTGCCAAGGAACGACCTTTAAGTAACTCATGCTCAAGAAGTTATGTCCCAAGTATGAACTCCAAAAGTTTGAAGCAGAATTATGGGAACTCAAACAAGAAGGTGGGGACAATACCACCTACAATACTCGCTTTCACGAATTGTGTCTTCTCGTCCCTCATATGGTCACACACTCGATTGGGCCATTGACAAATATATCTCCGACCTACCCATGCAAATTCAAGACTCTGTATTGATTAGTGATCCAAAGATCCTCCATGATGCTATAACTCTTGTCAGTACCCTCACTGAAAATCACGTTAAGGTTGGGACTTTAACACGTAAAAATTCCAAAAAGCCTACCGAAAGAGCCATAACCAAACCATCCAACGAGGACAAGGTCAAAACCTCATCAAAACCTACCAAAACCAACACCAAAAAAAATAACCGCAAACACCGAAACTACGTCCTAACCAATCCAAACCACTCACCAACCCAATAGAGCCATGTCCAACCCAACAAAAAGACCTACATGGCAACATATCCTTAGTGTCGCACGTGTATTTTTTCACCACCCTACTATCGCACAGTGCCGAAAGTTCTTCAACTGTGGTTGCTTCGGACCCTTCCTTAAATCTTTCTGAGAACCCATGCAAACCGTTATTCAACCATTTCACTAACCATATGCCCTACCATATGCTCCCACTCTCCCAACCATGCGAGTCTGCTATCATTGGGGTAGTCCATACCGTCTTCACAACTCATGCCCAAAACTCGTTTAAAAAATCCAAACCTACCCAAATAAAACCAACGAAGTACAAGAAATGTATTTGTCTATGTCACGGGAGAGAGGAGTAACCAAGTGGGTAACCAATAGACTAAGCTCAAGAAAATGGTTATTGTAGGTGTCACTAGTGCCACTATCTCGCTTGAGTACCCAAAATTCAGCTTCCAACCTTTGTGTCTCATGTTTTGAGTAGAACTCCATGAGTATAATTTCTTTGAGATCGTCCCATGACATAGCTACGACGCCTTCAGCTCCTTGGTAGTCTTTCTCGTTGTGCCACCAAGTAAGGGCTCTCAATTTGAAGACTCTCAAAGCATATGTGGTTTCTAGAGGAGGATAGTAGTATCCTTATCTCCAACTAACTTGGAAGGGTTAGTGTTGGGATACTATTAATATAGTTTGTACTTTAAGCACATTGTAAACCGAGATCACATGGATCTCTGTGGGCTTTTGGGTAGTGTTGGGCTTGTATGTAGTCTCTATTTAAACTTTGTAACTAGGTTCACTTTCTAATAGGTGAGAGATAGAGAGAGAGAGATACAAGGGAAGTATGTAGGAATCGGTATGCCCAAGACACATATTAGAGTTGATGTAGCTAGTACGTTATGATACAAGTCGGGTTATACCCAATAACAAGCTAGATAAACACCATGATATTTATTTAAGATATGATCTAACAAATAAATATCAAAAATTAGAATATTTAGAAATGGGTTTCTAGATATTTTCACTTGTGTAGCATATAAATTATATGGTTAATTTATATTTTGAGAGAAAGTACCTTATGTTGTTTTTTAAGTTGGTTAAATAACAAACATAATAGACAAGTTACAATATACATGTACCTTGCTATGTTATGTTACATGTAACATACATAAGTAACAAAATAATAAGGGTTTTGAATTTGAAAAATGGGTGGGAACCCAAGGGTGGCCGCCCCCCCTTCCCCCCTCTCTATCATCTATTTATTGTTTTGTTATTTACAAGGATATGCAACTAATGTTGTTGGTTGAGAGTTATTATTCAACAACACTTTCTCTATCACACACACAAGAACTCTCTCTTTATCTTCTCCCTTGATTTCGGCCAAGAAGTAGAATAATCAAGAAGGATTTTTTCAAGTGCAAGTGTTATCAAATCCTAGCAAGCAAGGTGTTTGTTGAAGGTTTGGAGGGTATACAAGCTTGAGGCTCTTCTGCATTGAAGGCTAGCCGTTCAAACCGTCATCTCCTTCATCTTCTTGCTTCTTGAAAGGTTGTATTACATAAACCCCCTATGGTTGATAGTTTGGTAAGCATGTAAATTCATATATGGATCCGGGGCTTGGGTTTTTACATATAAAATGGGTTTTATATTAATCTATATAACAAGATTTTAAACTAATTAATCCGCTGCGTTTTTCATATTAATGGGTTTATATGACTTTGATAATCTTGTTAAAACCCAACAATGGCATCAAGAGCCTCTTATACTGATACATGCTTCAGTAGATCTAAAACATTTTCGGGTTTTATCGTGTGGTTCACCATATGGCCGAAATTTTGGGGCTTTTGGTTACCCTTTGGTTCTTCAAGTTTATACTTTACATGCATGTGATAATCTTAAAGAATTAAGTCATTTGGATGATTGGTTGTTTTGTTTAGACAAAACCCGAAACTTTTGGTTTTCTTATCCTTGGCCGAAAGTTTGAGGTTCAAAAGGGGAACCATTTTAGACATGTAATACTTGCATATTTGAAGGTGCATTTGGATGTTCATAACCTAGCCATGACCTTGTGTTTGGATGTGTGTTTGTGTTGCGATTTATTCAATATTCAATTTGGTTGTAATATTCATTATTTGGGTTTGTAATCTATTTATTCATTTCATATTGGTTTGCAATAATAAGTAGATTAGTTGTATTTCTTTTACTAAAGAAAAATGTATTAGGATATATATAACTTTTTTTTGTAAAAGAAGAAACAACAAAATTACGGTATTGGTTTTGGGCCTTAATAGACCTCATAGTCCAACATGGTATTCTAGCCTAATAACCAAAGCCCAAACTTTGAGGCCCAAGAAGGCTAGGAGCTGAAGTAGGAGCCCAAAAGGAAGCCCAAATAAAGTGGAGAAGTCACAACACAAAAGTGGACACTTGAGGCATTTGGATGCGGAATCAAGTGGGAGTTCACCGACACATGCCTTTGTTCACTTGGACATGCCTTTGTTCACTTGGTTAAAACTTTTTTACCTAGACATGCGTTTGTACACTTGGTCCATAGGAGAGACTTTTGGCACACTTGTCTCGGTCAACAAGTGTGGCCAAGATTAGGAGGCTATGGTTATAAACTTGTGGTTATTTATTTACGCTTGCATAGTTGATTTATATATTTTGTTTTATCTTATTTGGATAAGGATAATTAACACACTTAATATCAACAACTTGCATAAAATTGGTTCCTTAGAAATCATTAGGTAATAAAATTGGTTTTATTAAAGGTCAATGATTTCACAATAAAATGGGTTTTATTAAAAAGAACTTTGAAAATTGGTTTTCAAACAAAGTATTATACATTTGAATGCATGCAAATGCAAGGTACATAGTTTTCCAATCTGGAATTTAGAAAACTTAAGTCCCTTTTAAAACAAGTTTAACACCATCCTTTTATACAACACTCGAATCACTTGGGAACTCGATTTGGGATAAAGGTCACCTAACCACATTGGTGAAAGCTTGTGAGTTTGAGGTGGGTTTGCCATATTTGTGGGATAAAGGTCTTCACATGTGTGTGTAAGTAGGACGACTTGATTTGAAAACCATGTGAATAGGGTCACCGAAGCATGGCGTACAAAGGTGTTGATGGGATTAAACATGCCAACTAAACATATGATGTTTAACCGATCCCATAAAACTAGAACTTGCAAAGGGTTGCAATCATCAAACGTTGACTAATTTGTTAATTTAATAGTAGGATAAAGGTCACCTAACTAGTATGTGGATGTAATGTTGGGTTCTAGATTTTAATCATTAATTTTCTTAAAGACATAAAGGGTATTAAAGATTAAAATTAGTTAATTGATATCGAAAATACTAAAATTGAGCTTTGTTAAATTATGTAGATGTCCGCAATCAACAATCCGCCTGACGCAATTATCCCACCCGTGCATAACCTGTCACTAAGAGCTATACTTGATAAGGATCGTCTTAACTATAACAATTTTATGGATTGGTATCGAAATTTGAGAATTGTTCTCAAACAAGAAAAGAAATCCTACATATTGGACGATCCTATTCCCAATGAACCAAACATTGACGATTTAGATGCTTATAACAATTTATTGAAATACACTGAGGATTCGGTGCAAGTTTCTTGCCACATGTTGGGAACTATGATTCCCTAGATTCAAAAGGATTTTGAACATCATGGGGCATATGACCTGAGCACCCAACTTAAGGAAATGTTTCTTACTCAAGCTATGTGGAACGCTTCGAAACGGTTCGAGCGCTTCATGCATGTCATATGGTAAAACCCAATCGGTTTCATCTTATGTGCTTAAGATGAAAAGCCACATTGATAGACTCGAACGGGTAAATTGTCCCATCTCAAAAGAGTTAGCCACAGATATGATCCTTAATGGCCTAACTAAAAGGTTTGAGACTTTTGTCATGAATTACAACATGAAAGGATGGACAAGAACATTGGTGAGCTTCACGAAATGCTCAAAACGACCAAAGCGGGAATGAGTAACAATGTTTTACTGGTTCTCACGATCAATGAAGGTGGCAATAAGAAGAGCCATCACCCGGAACATAAGGCAAAGGTTGCCAAAATTAAGGGACACGTCAAGGGCAAGTTCAAAGGAAAGGCTAAAGCAGAACCAACCAAACCAAAGGAGAATATGCTAAAGGTTAGATTGAAGGACCCTTGCTTTGGTTGTGGTGAGAAGGGACATTGGATGAGGAATTGTCCAACCTATATCAAAGAGTTGAAAGCAAAGAGGGATGCGGGGCAAACCTCGGGTACAACTTTCATGATTCATATTGATCTTAATGTTATTTCTTCTAACACATGGGTATTGGATACCGGATGTGGAACTCAAATTTGCAATTTGTTGCAGATGTTCAAAAGAAATAAGCATTTCAATAAAGGAGATACAAGTCTCTTCATGGGCAACAGAGCAAAGGTTGATGTCGAAGCCCAAGGAGACTATATTTTGAAGCTTCCAAATGGTTTGTAAGTTGTTTTGAAAAACATTTTGTATGCTCCTAGTTTGACTAGGAATATTATTTCCGTTTCTCTTATAAGACAATATGGTTATGATTTGAAGTTTGTAGACATTGGTATTTGTGTTTTCATGAATGATGTCTTTAGTTATAAAATAATACTGTCTAATGGCATTTATGAATTGGTTCATGATAACACATCCTTTGATAACACGTTGTACCAATCAAACACTAAGAAACTCTAAGTAGATTTGAGTAAGACTTATATTTGGCATTGTCTTCTTGGTCACATAAACAAGGGTCGCATAAGTACACTTCAAAAGAATGGTCTTTTGGAATCAAATGATGATTCATTTGATAACTGTGAATCTTGTTTACAAGGAAAGCTGACCAAGGAACCCTTTAGTGGAACTAACGAAAGGGCAAAAAACTTATTAGGTATCATACATTAAGATGTATGTGGTCCTTTTAAGGCAATGACAAGGAATGGTGAAAGATACTTCATTACCTTTATCGATAATTATAGTCGTTATGGGTATGTGTACTTGTTAAGACACATAAATGAAGCCTTTGAAATGTTTAAAGTCTTTCACAATGAAGAAGAAAATCAACTCAAAAAAACCATCAAAGTACTTCGTTCGGATAGAGGAGGTGAATACCTTAGTGATGCTTTTCAAGATCATCATAGGAGTTGTGGAATCATCTCACAACTCACTCAACCTGGAACACCACAACATAATGGTGTGTCCGAAAGGAGGAATCAAACTCTATTGGATATGTTCGATCTATGATGGTTAGAGGCACATTGCCTCTATCATTTTGGGGTTTCGCATTGCTCTCCATAGCCCGTATTCTAAATATGGCACCAATCAAGAAAGTGGACAAGACACCTTTTGAAATATGGCATGGAAGGGTTCCATCATTATCATATTTAAAGCTATGGGGTTGTGAGGCTTATGTTAAGCACAACACCCAAA
Organism: Bidens hawaiensis; assembly: GCF_021521415.1. Lineage (NCBI taxonomy): Eukaryota > Viridiplantae > Streptophyta > Magnoliopsida > Asterales > Asteraceae > Bidens > Bidens hawaiensis. The sequence continues at coordinate 11,330 of NW_027502499.1, read as the reverse complement.
ACAAACTTGAAAGCCGATCCACTAAGTTTATCTTTGTAGAATATCCCAAAAAACCTATGGGATATTATTTCTACAACCCAACCGAGCAAAAGGTGTTCATTGCTCTAAAGGCCGAGTTATTGGAAACTAAGTTCCTTAAGGAAGGAACTAGTAAAACGGTGGAACTCGAGGAGGATCTAGAGCCACAAGCCGATACACGTGTGGTTGATACTAGCACTCAACAAGAGGTTGTTGAGAATGATCAAATGGTTGATCAAGACACACAAAACGTTAGAAAATCTGATTGAATTAGTAATCCACCCGAAAGATATGGATTTTTCATGGATGGACGCAATGTGGTAGATTCGGATGAACCCACAACATACCATGATGCATTGTCACAATCCGATTTTGACAAATGGCTTGAAGCTATGAAAGTTGAGATGCAAACCATGCATGGCAACCAAGTATGGGATTTGGTTGTACCACCTCTTAACTCCAAACTAGTTGGAAGTAAGTGGGTTTTAAAAAGGAAAACCGATATGCATGGAAACTTGGATACTTATAAAGCAAGGCTTGTAGCAAAAAGGTTTTACTCAAACTCAAGGGGTTGATTATGACGAGCCCTTTTCGCCTGTGGCAATGCTAAAGTCTATTAGTATATTATTTGCCATAGCCGCATATTATGACTATGAGATTTGGCAAATGGATGTCAAAACCGCTTTTCTAAAAGGACATCTTGAAGAAGGTGTCTATATGGTTCGGCCCGAAGGTTTTGTCGATCCACAACATCCTAATAAAGTATGAAAGTTAATGAAATCAATCTAAGGATTGAAACAAGCATCGAGAAGTTGGAATCAATCATTTTGATGAAGAGGTCAAGAAATTTGGATTCATCAAGAACACTGATGAGCCTTGTGTGTATAAGAAAGCTAGTGGGAGCATCATTACTTTCCTAGTACTGTATGTTGATGAGATACTATTGTTTGGGAATGACATTCCAACCATGGAAGGTGTAAAAGCCTGGCTTGGGAGTTGTTTTTCCATCAAAGATCTAGGCGAAGCCGCCTACTTTTTGGGAATAAAGATCTATAGGGATAGATCAAGGCGGTTGATAGGTTTAAACCAAAGTGCGTACATTGATAAAATCTTGAAAAGGTTCAAGATGGAGAACTCTAAGAAAGGTTTGGTACCTATTCAAAGAGGAACGATATTGAGTGCGACTCAATGTCCAATCTCAAAGGATGAGCAAGAGAAAATGAAAGGAATCCCATATGCTTCGGCTATAGGATCTATCTTGTATGACATGATATGCACTAGACCGGATGTGTCATGCGCTTTGAGCATGACAAGTCGATACCAACAAAATCCGGGAAGTAACCATTGGATGGCGGTTAAGAGCATATTGAAATATCTTAGAAGGACTAAGGATATGTTCTAATATATGACTTTGGTGAGGAGGAACTCTTTGTAAAGGGTTACACGGATGCGAGTTTCCAAACTGATCGAGAATTTCTCGATCACAATTGGGATATGTTTTCGTTATGAATAGTGGGGCCGTCTCTTGGAAGAGCGCAAAACAAGATGTGATAGCATTGTCCACCACTAAATCGGAATACATCGCCGCCTCATTAGTTGCTCAAGTAGCTGCATGCATAAGAAAGTTCATTGCCGATCTAGGGGTAGTCCATACCATTCGGGACCCTCTAGAGATCTTTTGTGACAACAAGGGTGCGATTGCTCAAATCAAGGAACCTCTTGCACATAAAAAGACAAGGCACATTGAGAGGAGATTCAACTACATAAGGGATGAAGTTGAAAACGGAAAGATATGTATTCGCAAAGTTCACACCAATCAAAACATTGCGGATCCACTCACGAAGCCCCTTGAAATGCCGAAGCATGAGGGTCACACTTGCGCCTTAGGACTTCGATATTCTAGTGATTGGATTTGATCTATTTTGTATTTGGATATCGGAACAATTGTTATTTTGACTCTTTCATATGTGTATGGTATATGATTATGACTTTTGAGTTATGTTTCATTTTAGCATGTTTAAATCCGTGAATAAGTTAATTATTCTAAATGTCTGTAGTCTTTCATATTTGTGGGAATAAATATGAAGGTAAGACTATTATGAACTTGGATTGATTTATATTCATAGATATTTATGTGATATAAATATTGGATTGACCCGCCCTCAAATGTTACTACATGGAATCCTTGTGATTGATGATCATAAGTAAATTTGAGTAAAGATGAATATTATGCTCTGACTTAGTTCTTCGTTGCTCTGAAACATAACGGTACATAAGGCTAAGATTGGGTATGGTATGAGGTGATTGTGAGAGATGTATGTAGTCAATAATGCCTACTAAGTTAAATCAACAAAGAATGATCAATCTGTGTCTTTGGATTTGACATGACATCCGTGACAAAAGGATAAATCATAGATTCACCTAAATCATTTCAAGTAAGGGACTTGAAAGGGATGATATTATTGAATGGCACTTTGTCATACGTATAAGGGGTAGTAAACCGTTGTTAGGCAGTGTTTGCTACTTGCATAAATCTTCTATGTATCTTGTGCAAGTGGGAGATTGTAGGAATTGGTCTGCCCAAGACACATATTAGAGTTGATATGGCTAGTACGTCATGATCCAAGTCGTGTCATATCCAATAACAAGCTAGACAAACACCATGATATTTATTTAAGATATGATCTAACAAATAAATATCAACAATTAGAATATTTAGAAATGGGTTTCTAGATATTTGCACTTGTGTAACATATAAATTATATGGTTAACTTATATTTTGAGAGAAAGTACCTTATGTTGTTGTTTAAGTTGGTTAAATAACAAACATAAAAGACATGTTACAATATACATGTACCTTGTTATTTTATGTTACATGTAACATACATAAGTAACAAAATAATATGGGTTTTGAATATGAAAAATGGGTGGGAACCCAAGGGTGGCCGGCACCCCTTTCCCCCCTCTCTCTCATCTCTTTATGGTTTTGTTATTTACAAGGACATGCAACTAATGTTGTTGGTTGAGAGTTATTATTCAACAACCCTTTCTCTCTCTCTCACACAAGAACTCTCTCCTTCTCTTCTCCCTTGATTATGGCCAAGAGGAAGAATAATCAAGAAGGAGTTTTTCAAGTGCAAGTGTTATCAAATCCTAGCAAGCAAGGTGTTTGTTGAAGGTTTGGAGGGTATACAAGCTTGAGGCTCTTCTGCATTGAAGGCTAGCCGTTCAAACCGTCATCTACTTCATCTTCTTGCTTCTTGAAAGGTTGTATTACATAAACCCCCTATGATTGATGGTTTGGTAAACATGTAAATTCGTATATGGATCCAGGGCTTGGGTTTTTACATATTAAATGGGTTTTATATTAATCTATATAACAAGATTTTAAACTAAATAACCCGCTGCGTTTTTCATATTAATGGGTTTATATGAATTTGATAATCTTGTTAAACCCCAACAAAGTATTGGTTCTTTTGTAACCCATTGTGCTTAAGCACCCGACGTGAATATGCGTGTGTTTTGAAGCAACTTCTTTGTAAATTATTGTATTTTACTACTTTATATTGAATCCACTCGTGTTAGATTCCGCCTAACCATAAGTTTAGGTGATATCACATTGAAAGATCCGTTCACAGGACTTACAATTGGTATAAGAGCCTACTGACCTATTCTAGGCTCGGTTGTTATATCATAGATTCAAAGATTGTGTTTTGTTGATTTTTTTGGTGGCCGTAGTGTTTGTATTTCCGGTGAACTACTCATCCGAGAAGGAATAGGATATTTGGGTTAAAGGTTGATAAAATTTTGATTCAAATTCAAATCCCTTTGATTTCGGGATTTATTTTGTTTCCAAACTTATCTGGTCAAAGCGACATTGGGTTCCTTTGGTGTTCTCGGGCATTTTGGATCGTTTTCGGGCAATCAAGGCCGTTTTCGGGCAATTCAAATTGTTTTCGGCCGTTATTTGGTCGTTCTCGGGATCATATAAGGGTATTCGGCCAAGTTTCTGGGTTCTCGGTGGATTTTTCTAGTTCTCACTCAAATTCCAAGTGTTTTCGGTTGACTTGAAATGTTCTCGGTCAACTTGAAGTGTTCTCAGCTGACTTTCTGAGTTCTCGGTCAAACCATACTGTTCTCGACAGTGACTGTGTATATGGGCCTGCACTATTGGGCCTTATAATAAATGAACTTATATTTGGACTTATAAATTGGACCAGTACACTAATTTTTCACTAAAATGGACTAAGTAACCAATAATTCATCAAATGTTGCACTGCATCAAGAATTGGACTCCATCATGGGAACTGCTACTCGTGTGCCCCGTTCATTTTCTCATGAGGGTTTGCCGAGGGGAAGTTTAGATTTGAAAAATATGTAAAGATGCAAAGATTTGGAGGAGCATTTTTCGGGGTCCTCAAGCTATCAACTATCAACGTGAAAATTCTGAAGAAATGGTTGTGAAGCCTATTAAATTGTATAACGATGCTGACTTTAAAAAGATTGAAGAGGACGAATATGCTCTTGCTACCTTAACTATGGCACTTTCACCTGTAATTTCCTTGGGATTTAGAGAATTACAGTATGCAAACGCATTGTGGGAAGCCCTTATTGAGGTATATGAAGGTAATGGGAACATGAGAAGAATCCGACAAGACCTCCTACGACAAAAGTTCAATATGTTCAATTATGTTCTGGGAGTCTATGGAAACACAATTGCAGAGATTTATATCTCTGGTGACTTAAATGAGATCTGAAAACATATACTTGACTGCTGCTGAGACAAAGGTCAATTCCCTGCCATAGAGCTGGGATATGAATGTAGCTGTGATCAAGAAGACAAAGGATCTCGCCAGGTTAACTTTGTCAGAAGTGATGGCAATAATTAAAGCTTGTGACATGGATGACAGGCAGCCTGCCATAAATCATGAGAATTCCTACAATGCGTCCGGCTACAGTGTTGCTTCTAACAATGCTCTCATCTCGCAAAACAACTTTTAAATGTTTAAATTTTCTCAGGGGCAGTACACTCCGCCGCAATAGTTTTAGAATAATTTCTCTATGTTTTAGTTTGCTCAAGGTCAATTCACTCAGGCACCACCACAACCAACTCCCGTGTTCTTTCCTCAACGTGTTCAACAATCTGCTTCTGCTACTGCTGCTAAGCCCCAGCCATCTGCTATATTTCCAGTCAGTCTCCTAATTAGATTCCCTCTATCTTAAAGGAGACTCAAGAAAACATCTCATTGATGGTAGGGTTCATGAATTGCTATAACGCCTTTCTTGCTGGAGATATAGTTCAACCAGTTGTAGCTGCTGAGTTAGATCAAATCCATCCTGATAATGTGGAGGAAATGGATATCACTTGGAAAATAGCCATGGCAGTGATTCGTGTGATGAAATTTACAAAGAGAACAGGCAGAAACAACTGGAATGTACCAGCTAACCAGAAGGCGGGATTTAACAAAGACACTCTAAGGTGTTTCAACTGTCACGAGTCTGGTCCTTCGCTCGTGAATGCACTAATCCAACTATGGAAGGAAACAGAGAAAGGGTACTAGTTCCAGTGAACAATGCAATAGGAGAAAGTACAGCTATTCAGGTGAAAATGAGCGGGGTTTGGTAGCTCAACAGTTTTTCTTAGAATGATTAGATGCCAACTCTCAGCATTGGTAATCAGACTACTAATTTTACCCGGATTAAGGTTGCTGAAAAAGAAAGCGTTGCTGAGGAACAAGTTAAAGAACTTCAATTTGCTTTCATGGCCTTCACTCCTTCCAGCTCATCCGAGGTATGTTCTGAATTATGTTCTCAATCTTGAATTAATAAGGTAGATATATATATATATATATCTAATAATAGTAACTTGATTAGAGAAATGAAATGAATAAAATTTGAAAATTTAACTCTTAAGAAATTCGAGAAAGCTTTAAAAGAAAAACATGAGGCAACGAAATAAGATATCTCTAAACTGCAATACGATTTTAGCATAAAGTGTTGTCACCACGTAGATGCCAAACATAAAATTGCTAATTTAACTACTGAACTGGAAGCCTCTAAGCTAGAGATTGCTAAGTTAACTAATAAATTTGAAAAGGTTGAATTTAATTTTAAAAAATTAAATGGCTACAGTATTTTTAATTTTATGATTGAAAATCAATTATGGTGGAAAGAAAACTCTGGTCAGGGTATAGGGTACAGTGTGGTACCTCCTCCATATAACGATAACTACACTGGACTGATTTTAGCATAAAGTGTTGTCACCACTTAAATGTCAAACAGAAAATTGCAGATTTAACTAATGAATTGGAAGCCTTTAAGCTAGTGATTGCTAAGTTAACTAATAAATTTGAAAAGGCTAAATTTAATTTTAAAAAATTCGATGGCTATAGTGTTGTTAATTCTATGATTGAAAATCAATTATGGTGGAAATAAAACTCTGGTCAGGGTATAGGGTACAGTGTGGTACCTACTTCAAATAACGACAACTACACTGAACTTCGTCTTACCAAAGAGCATGAAGAAAAGGTTAAATATATGCAGCAATGGTAAATCAACTGAAAATGACAAAAGTACTCCTGGTTCAGTAAAAGCTACTGAAACAACCTCAGGTTGAATGATACTAATGTGTTTGCTTCACGTGCAGATGAAGTAATTGTTGAGGGTTGGCCTGATGAGGATAATGACTTATTTGTGTTGAATAATAAAGACACTAACTCTAATGCTCCTTTAAATGTGCCTTTTTGGAATTCTATTACTACAAATGTTTGTGTGGGCTCTATTTTTTAAGAGCAAAGACAATTGTGTGGTTGATTCTTCTATAAATTTTTAAATTTGGTGGTGTCTTTTGATTAAGTTTGATAAAAATAAGAATACTCCAAAATATTCGTCACCTAAGTTTGTTAAAGAAGGAAGTTTAAGTGTTCACAATTGTGATAAATCAAGCAATAAATCAGATGTTAGGTACCAAGCGAGGCAAACAGATCAAGACTAGGATTAGTCCACAGTGAATTTTATGTTAAAAGTCAAACATGTTTTAATTGTGGCAATCCTGGTCATATTTCTAGAAATTGTTAACACTGTACGTATGTCCCATATTATGGATATTATCAAAGGAATATGCCTCGAAATAACCCCTCAAAATAAATCAAGGCATCATGAGGTAAATCCCTCTAACGATGATTGGAAAAGAAATTAAGGCCGATAGGTAAATTTTTTCTCAGACCAAGCCTAATGTGTTTCAGAGGCGTGATGGAAACTCTATTTCGGTCCCAAGAACCAAGTTGGCTTCTGGACCAAAACAAATTCCGAAGTCAAAGTCAAATGTGCCTTCCACTTGCAAACCAGTGACTAAGTCAACCATTAATACATATAACAAAGCTTTAAAATCAAGATATGAATAGCTGCCTAAATCTCCAATGACTAACCAATCCTGTTCGATCTTAGAAAACCGGGAATACATGTCATAGCAAACCCATGACATGCTTAGATAAATCATGTTTGAGTTTGTTAATTAAAAAAAAAACTGCTCTCGGCCAAATCAGAGTGGCCCTTAAAGGGTTTTGTGATGAAAATGGTTTTAGTCCTAATGGTCTGGCCCAGCTGCACTTGTGTTGTCGGCCCATCATAGTCTTCGGCCTAGACATGAAATTTTGAAGTTTAAAGGGCATTGGTGTGCATTATTGGTGTTATTATCTTTAATATGAAATCCCCTAATCATCTTAAATCCGAAAAACTCTAAGCCTGTGATTCATACATCCTTGCCTTCATCAAAATTATACTTGATCATCCAAATCTTTCGTTACTAAAGGTATATGAAACTTTGAGGAAGTTGTTCTCGGGTCACTGTGGAAACCCCTTTGGACGAAATGAATGTTTTTGGTTAATTAACTGACTGAAGTGTGATATATGATTAGGATGAATGTTTGTGATGATTGAATGTTGTGTGTTTGATTTATTATGAGCTCTCTTGAAGTTGCAGGTTTCACCAACAATGGTGTTTTTGGTGTTTTAGGGAAGACGAACACGATATTCAAGGCAGAATCCAAGGGTTTTTCAGGCCGAGATCTACTGAGATCTCGGGATCTTGGATTCTCTAGGATGGTTGACCAAAAACCCTTGGTCAACCAGAGAACCTTATGACCGGCCGAGATCACAAGAGTTCCCGGTCAAGGTTTGACCGAGAACCCTTTTGGTCAACCGAAAACTCAGGTTCTCGGCTATACTGGGTCCTTCATGAACAGTTTTTTGACCAACTACTTCACTACTTGGACCGAAGACTCATCTGTTAGAAAGAAAAACTCAGCCTTTAAAACCGAAAACTGCCTAAATCACATAAAATTGGACACTATTTTGCAAATATGGGATCACATTATCTATATTTGTATTTCTGGTTGTTAGTTTTTTAATCAAGATTTTAATTTATATATAATCTATATGATAAGTAATTATCCAGTTGAATGAACACTCTATTAACTTGTCTCGTTTGTTGCGGTCATGGCTGATCAAACACCTTTAAAATTTGTTGATACCCGCAACATTGCTGGATGTTTATATGATTCACCTCTTATTCACAAGGAGACAAGTCTATAATCGTGGGGCATAATACGGGTAGGATTTCTCATGCTTTACGAGAAACTCCTATCATTTTGCAAGAAGATGGTGACTGAATTTTGATTAATCAGAGAGGTGTTGGGGGATCTGAGGTGATTGAATCGAAGATCCAGAAGAAGCCTATTCTTATTTCATGGGATATTATTCGTTAGATTTTTATGTTCGGTAATCAACCCGATTATCCAAAAGAATACTCTACTGATGTTGTTGCTGAAATAGCTAGGAGAATGGGATATGAAGGATCCTACCCGCCAGCCATCAAGAAGCTATTCCATCCATATTGAAGGTTCTTGATTCACACATTCTTCAACGTGTGTCTCAGAACGAAAGGGGGGGTTCTGATGAAATAAGCCACATCCAGATGTCGGCTGTGGTTGCTTTGATCATGGACTGGAACTACAATTATTCCATTTTTGTGTTTTGATGAAATGATAAGCAACCTCAAGGGTAAGAATAAGGAGATATTCCTTATATACCCGAGGTTTTCTACATAAGATATTTTGGCTCTCACTATCCTGACCTTGTCAAATCTGTAGAGATGCTCGATCTGAAGGCCATGGGTCCTAATACGTTTGGATTGATGAAGCAGTCACGAAAGGGAGCTAAAGTGGTATACAAAGGACTTCATAAATTGGTCAAATTTGAAGATTTGCTGAAACTGAGGCTGTCATTGCTAGTGATTGGTGCCTTAATTGTTGATGAGCATGTGAGACCTGCTCCAAGGTTCACAGCTACTTATGAGACGAATTCTGATGATGATGAGCCTGATAATTCTCCATCACAACACATGGAGACTGAGCACCAGGTAGAAAAATCAGTACTTACTGCTGATCAATTTAAAAGAGTTTTCTGACATTTAAAGAAAATTCCGAATTGATGGTGGAGACGGCTACGGTTGTCATTCGTCTAAGAAATGGACAATTCCGAATTGTCGATCCACGTGACCTGTTAAAATTAAGTGAAAAAGATATTAAAACTCTTTGCAATTTTCAAATCATGGCTAAACTATTGTACGACCCAGCTGCTAAGGAGTATACAGGCATGGTTGGGTCAATCATTCGTACAGGTCTGTGGGCTGGTGCATACAAAGAAGCGGATGCAAATATACTTGAGCATGATTGATGTTGAAGATACAAACCAAGGGGGGATTGTCGGGCTACTATTAATATGGTTTGTACTTTGTTTTAGGCTTACATTGTAAACCGAGATCACTTGGATCTCGGTGGGCTTTTGGGTAGTGTTGGGCTTGTATGTAGTCTCTATATAAACCTTGTAACTAGTTTAACTTTCGAGTAGACAAGAGAGAGAAAGAGAGATAAGGGAAGTATTGGTTCTTTTGTAACCCGTTGTGCTTAAGCACCCGACGTGAATATACATGTGTTTTGAAGAAACATGTTTATGTTCTTATTATGTTTTACTACTTTATATTGAATCCACTCGTGTTAGATTCCGCCTAACCACGAGTTTAGGTGATATCGCATTGAAAGATCAGTTCACAAGACTTACGGTTAGCAGAAGTGAATTATTTGTAGGAAAAAGCAACATGAGTTACGGTTTAAGTGGCGGCATTAATGGTTCGCATTTGGATCATGAGCTCGGAAGCATTGTAGCCATGTCTTTGGCAAACTAGGAAGCCATCTTATTCTTGGAGTTCTTGTTTCATGCAGCACGAATGTAACGACAAGAAGACATTCTATGAGGACAAGATATGAAATTTTAGGAGATGAGGAAATTCATAAGGACAAGATATGAAATTTTAGAAGATGAGGAAATTCATGTTGTTGTTATGATATTAAATAAAACATTAAAAGAATTCAGTTTGATCATGACTTGAGGTTTTGATTGTGATTGAGGTTGTGGATTGAAAATTTAAAACCATTCTTAAATTAATAAATAAAATGTTAAAATTTGAAAATTTTATCGGATGAATGAAACATCCATGAACTAACAAGTGTTGTGCCTAAAGGATCGATCAGCGAAGATTGGAATCTTCTCAACCCTCCACAGAAAGGGTAAAAGAAATGGGGGGGGGGGGCGGTAAAGTCGGCGACGGGAGAGGGAGAAGGAGGGAGAAATATTTTGTTTATTTACAATTTGGTCCTTGAATCCTTGATCTGTGGTGTTGGATGCAAAAGTTAATTAAAGTCGGTTATAGGTTTGTTTTTTGTACAATCCTATAATTATAATCAAATAAATAAGTAAATAAAATACTAAACAATTGCGGAATATATTGATAAGAAATACCCGAACCTGAACCCTGGTTAGGTAATGATTACATGTACGAAAGATTTGAAAACCCGAAATGTTACAGATTCAAATTTAACTTCCACTCAAATCATTCAAACTTCTTCTGTTGTGAGAAATCATCCTATTGAAAGAATTACTGGTGACCCTGCATGAAAGAGTGACCAGAAGTGCCTCTGACACTACAAACATTTTCATATATTTTTGTTTTCTATACCAAATAGAGCCAAAAAAACATTGTTCAAGCACTAAAGGAGAACAGTTGGGTAGAAGCTATGCAGGAAGAATTAGCTCAGTTCAGAAACATTCAAGTTTGGAAGATAAGCCAAGAGGGAAAACGTTATAGGCACCAAATGGGTTTTTCAGAAACTAGAAAGATGAAAGAGGCATTGTAATGAAAAACAAGGCAAGACTAGTTGCTCTTGGTTGCTTACAAGAAGAAGGAACTGATTTTT
>NW_027502498.1:0-59279 GCF_021521415.1 Bidens hawaiensis | reverse complement strand
ACAACAATAAAAAAAATTCTCTTCCTTTTTGAAATAATATATAGAAACAACATCGTAACCCTTGTTTATTATATAAATATATATAAAAAAAAGTTGGACTGTTTGTTTCTATTGATGATCTATGATTCATGTCTTTTTCAGAAAAAGCTGGTATAAGAAACAAAATACATAAAAGAGTCTAAGAGTCTGAAACTTTGACCCACCCCTCACTTTGTGTTTTAATCGAAAATAATCAAATCTGGTTCTATGCATGTCGCATAAAACCTTTTCCATCCTATTAACATTTGTTTTTACACATTAATATATTAATAAATTATAAATGTGTATCTGAAATTCTGGACTTACCATTTTCTTTCTTACCTTTTATTTTCGTACAATTCAGTGTTGTTTTGTTTCTATTCAAATTTGTTCATATAAATAAAGAACGATCACTACTCAACAATGATATCACCAGGTTAGTATTGTTGGGTAATCTCTAGGTAAAAGTAGTTATTGACGAGAACCAGACAGTAGTATGGGTCTGGGTAACATGTTTTCCGACATAATTGAGGAGAAGTCTTGAGTGATTACCAACGGAATATATAATTAGGGATAACAATGATTTCACCAGTATTAAACAATGATATCACCGACGGTTAATAGTGGTGGGTAATCTCATGATAAAAGTAGACGTTCTTGACGAGAATCTGACAATAATATGGGTCCGGGAATGTCTTAAGTGATTAACAGTAGAATATCTAATGAGGGATAACGAACAGGTACCTCTTCGACGGCTGTCAAATCTTCTTCGGTCCTGACAAGTCGTCTCAGATGGTCGATGCTAGATTACTGACGAATCTGCCATAAATAATGTGATTTTAATAAATAAACAAACTTAAAGTTATTTTTAATTCAAGAAAATTATTAAATTTTAGAATATACAAAATATTGTAGTTGAACAAAAAAATCATAAAAATTTAAATTTTGTTTGAGAAAAATATATACAAAAATCAGTGTGAAAATATATATACTTTTTAAAAACGTGTGATTTCGATCATCTCTTTCTTTTGCTTGCTCTTGATCGTCTTCTCAAACGATATGATAATAAGAAAGGATTGACACAGATTTATTTTGATAAATATTTGAAAGAATTGATAGTGAAGGAAACATACAAAGCAGTATTGTCACCCTTATATATAGCATATGATAAAAAACATATTTAAAATGACGTGTAATTGGTTGGTATAAATAGCGTGTTGCAACTGCGAGTCAACGTGAATTCAGTTGTTATTAGCTTACGCGCCCAAACTAAACCCAAAAATAATTTTTTGCAACACCTAAATACAACAAATTAACATATATATAATAATAAAAACAAAACTCATTGCTAAATAACAAAACAAAACTTGTGCATTGCGGCAACGATGTATGGCTAAATAAGAGGCTTATGTATTAGATAGTATCTTAATGAAATTTGTCATTCCGTTTAGATTTCGTTTAATCACTGTATTGAGTTTCCTATAAAGGGGACAATATTCTCCATAGCCTGTGTCACACCCAATCTACAGCGAAATATGTCGGGGTGTGATTTGTTGGTTCACAGCTCACAAGACACCATCATAAAATATTTATTATGATGATATCTAATTTATTTTATTAGTTTCAGATCAAGTACACAAGTCTCAATCAATTACAAATGTATCCAAAAACAAATAATATAATAACAACTTGTCTTTTTTATTTATAACCTAAAACCAATCTATGTGACCTTCAACATTCACTTCAAACCAAAGAAAACCTGCAATATACGTATAAAATATATATGTTTGTCAATAACACATGTTGAGTAAATAATCATCAGATTTTGATGTAATAATATATATAAAGAATTTAAGCAAACCAATATTGTGAGTATCAACAATTAAACAATGAGCAAGTAATTGATGTCGTTTGGCCATAGCCTAGCGAATTGGCCTTTGGTTAATAAGACGAAAAAAATTCAAATAATGGTGTCGGTTGACAATTGCCTTGCGAATCGGGTTTTGGCTACTAAGACGTTATCAATGAGTCTACTAGAATAAATGATAAACCTCTATGAATGCTAGAATTAAACAAATAAGCAAGTAAGCAAATAACATGTAAGCATTCAATTGATTAATTACACAATATATGAAATTGGCAATTGAGATAACGATATGTTTAATATAATATGGTACGCTTAAAGTCCCCAAAACAGTTTTAAAATCGATAAAATAGGGGAGTGATTACTCACCTTAATAATTTGTGAGCAAAATAATGAAAGAAGAATAATAAACAAGTTCCGAGCCTTTAACGCGTTGACTGAGCCAACACAGACTGACCTGGAAGTTTGTGACGGTAAACTATAATTATAAAACAATAACATATCCACTGGTATCAGATCAAACATATGTATAAAACTCAAGATATGAAGTTTTTAATATTTAAGCGAGGTTGTACTGTTCAAAATCTGAACTTCGAATCTGGAGTCGGGTTTTGACCAGTACACCCAAAATCTCATGACTTACAAAAAAAGTCTTCTGGCCCGAAATCTAGTTTAGACCAGAAGATATAGTACTTGAAAAACCATTAAAATTGACTTTTATGCCCTTAAACGGGTCGGAAAGCAATTGACCGACAAAACCCCATCAATCAGCAAAGCTGATTAAGAGCTATTGTTAGTTATATAAAAACCAACGATTTTCATGAAGACAACTTACTTGGAAAGATAAAGGAGAGATGGGAAAGACGAATCAAAGGGTCTTGAAGCTTTAAATTCAAACCGTATAATGAAGACTCTTGGATAAAAAACTATGAAGACCAAAGGAGGATGGCTTTGGACGATCGGGGCTGATGTTGCAAATGTATTTAGGGTTTTGGAGGCATGGTTTTTAAGGAAAATAGTTTAAATTCTTTTATGAATAGTATAATAAGTAAACATGCTCATTTAAGAAGTAACTCGAACAATAAATGACAAAATCGAGTCTTTTAAAACTCAAATTCGTTTATAAAATCAAAGGTATGATTTTGGACACGTTATAATATCAAATGACTTATCTTAGGGCCTAAGTTTCATGTTTTGTGTTGGTTTAGGAAGGACTTAGCTTTAAACAAAAAATAAAAACGGAATTGTCGATATGCTAGTCGATCACGTATCGCGATGGAGGGTTGGAAATCCCATCGCATAGGGCGATGGGTATTGTCGGCTAGAATTTTCCATTTTGTCTGCTTTGGTCCCTGTTATTTCCATAAATGTGTTTTTAATCGATTTTAAATGTGAATATAGGTCCAAAATATCTATTTAACATGTTTAAATTTTATTAATAAAATTTATAACCCAAAAATTTAAGTGGGTCGGGTTTTCGGATTTTAAAGTTCACGAATGTTGCAGCCTCCTTGGACTTCTTGAACATTTTCACCTGCAAGTTCTTTTCATTTTTTATTTTCTTTTAGCTTTGGTTTACAAGACTCGGTCCGAGATCCGAGTACATATTGCGATTTTCGCTCACTAGTTACAGGATTTATCTGAACAAGTTGTTATGTCCATTTTGGAAACCTACAATTGAGATAAGAGCCTCCTGTGTAGCACATCATTGTCTGTCTCTGATAAATTAACCAACCACATCGGGTCGATTATCTTGATGAGCTCGGTCTGCAGTCCTCGACCACGAACAATAACGGCCTCGCCAGTACGATTGTCATAGTACCAGCGGTTGAAAGATAGATAAATATCTTGAGGCATTGTCTTCACAGGAACCTTTTTCATTGTCTTTGGCGGCTTCACTTTCAAGACAAGTTTCTTCCAGCCGGTCCTTGGATCAATCTCGTCAATGCGCTTAGGTCTTGGGACCTGGGGCTTGAAGAATTTGAAACCATGATTGACCTCGAACAGTAAGTGTTGATGAAACCACTCAGCCGTTCGGTAACCCCCACGATTGATAAATGGACTTCTCGCGAGGGTACGTACATCCCAACGCGGTAGAGTTAAAACATCCATTATCCTCTCGTAATACTGGACACCCTTTTCCCACTTGACTATACATACTTTAAGGTCAGAATCATAAGCCCATGTAACAATCACTGTGTACCTTTGAAACAGTCTTGAAGGTAGTCACGTGATTAGCCTCAACCCAAGCAGCAGCAGTATCTTTTCTTTCTTGATCTACATAACGACAAGCACTGAGAATTTTACCCACTTTATGAAGTTTGAACCATCTTTCTACGTCCTCGTCAGTCACTTCTTTGAGTGAGGGTACTGTTCGCTACACAACCTTTTCCAATTCATCCTCAGTCTCTTTAATTACTTCTTCATGAAATACCGGAACACCTTGATCAACGTTTGCGTGTTGATACAAGTCCGGGTACTCTTCAGCAGTCACATCCTCCATTTCAATCTCTTCATCCTCATAAACAAAATCCGTATTCATAAATAACGGATCAACTTCCAAATCTTCCTCAGTTATCACTTCGACATCGGGCTCAGTCTCTAAAGCAGTCAATTGATCGTCATTCAGCCCAAGCAGAATCGAAATCTGCTCCCGTGTCAAGGATCTAACCACAAACTCACCAACCTCTATCTCATATCTGTTTACCACACTACGAACCACCCCTGATCCATCAACAAATATCACTGTGTTAGCTGCAATCATTTCAATTGGCTTGGCAGGTGTTGGATCTTGATAAATAATTATCTGCTTGCTCGAATCATCACCGCCACTAACACCTGCACCAGAGGATGAACCATGCGATTATTTAGGCTCACCTCCTGCATCAGACTCGTTAGGATCATCATCATCATTTTTGAGTTTCTTGAGGGCATCTTCTTTACAAGTTAATTGTAAAATCAACTCTTCTTGTTCCTTTAATTTCACCCCCTGAGACTCAACAATCGTACGCAACGACTTAGTCTCCTTCTGACAGAAAAAAATATAACTCATCATTCGTTGTTGATTCTCCATGAGTCGTTCTTGAGTTTGACGGTCAGCTGCCATTTGATTTTCATATAGATGTAGTAGATTTAGCAGTATTTCAGTTTGACAACCTTGTGGCAAGTTGTAGACGGATGGATGAACAGGTTGAACAGGTCCTTGAGGCCGAGTAATTCTCATGAATGAGACATCACTAGGCGGAGGTGGAGGAAGAGTAGTTGTTGGCGGAGGAGGAGGTCTCATTGATGTAGTAGAAGATACTGTAGACAATGCAGCAGGAGGTCTCGGTATCTCGGTTAACGCCATTTGAGGAATAAGACCGACCCTCTCGTGGGACACCAACGTCGTCGTTAAAGTAAGCATCGGAGTGCTAGTAGTTAGCGGCACCGCCGAGCTTTGAGGAGTTGATTGACGTGGTGGTGGGGTTCCAATGATTACCCCAGCCCCAGCAGACACACGGGGCTTCTTTGATGGTTCACCAGTAGCTACAGCTTTACCCTTTCTTTTTCTTTCCAGCTGAGCTTTCATGGTGGCAGCTAGAGCAGCATCGACTGCATCTTGTTGTTCTTTAAGAGCTCGTTCACCAGCTCCACCATCACCATCATTCCCATCATTATCACCATCATCATCTCCACCATCATTGTTCCCACCTTCCCCCCCTTCACGCTCGGAATCCGAATCATCGTGGATCCAGCGCTCATTAGGAGGACATACATAATTTGGATTGATTATATGACCAATCATCCGTTTATCCGGTGGCTTTTCCTTTCCATAAATTAACATACGATGCACCGTTTCAGCTTTCATATGTTCCATATCAAGAACATCGTTCACCAACGTTCGATCAATCACCAAATTCGGAATCAAATCCTGAATAATTAGCTGTAAAAAACGAGGGTACATCAAGAACTTCTTTGACTGTAGAGTTTGCTGAACCTGCTCTTTCAGATGATCAAAGATGAGTTCTGAGTAATTGAAGGGCTTGTTCAGGATTAAGGCAACAAACGCCAACTGCAAACTTAGGCGACACTCATCAAACCCACCGCGACGTCCACCCATACAATGAAGTAGAACATGCAACAGATACTTGTATGTTGGACACAACCCATTCTTGTTCAGCATAGATTTACGAATATCACCACCATAGTTCAAGCGTGTGAATAAACCTATAACCAATGTCTTGTCAAATTCACTCGGGTTATCATCATTATCGTCAAATTGAAGTACCCGACGAATGACCTCAACATCAATCGTAATTGGAATCTGATTGATTGTAGCTCGAACCCATTTATCTGCCTCAACATATTCAGCCGTATTACAAAATTGCCTGATTATAGTATATCTTTGAACATCGTAAGAAAGTCAACATAGCTCCAAACGTTTCCAAATCAGTCACATCTTTGTCAACATAAGCACAAATGTTTTGCTTTTTATCAAACGGCAATAAGATCACTTCAGCTTGTTGATCATGTTGTGGTGGTTGTCCTTGTGGAGGTTGATTTTGTTGTTCTTGATCAGCCATGTTTTACTGTATAAATAAAACCGAATATGAGAATAGATATCAAAATGTATAATCAAAAGATACGTGTAATTAATCTATTCACGTATTAGACGATTTAAATCCTTTAATTAAATAAATGAATATTGAAATTAATTTATTTTTTAAAAAAAAAAAAAAATTGTCATTCGTTGGCAATCACACTGATTCGTTATAATAAGATAACGAATCAGGCGATTCGCTATCAAGTAAATACTTTAACGAACTGAACATAGCGAATTACTATTTAATTTTGACGAACTACCCCTAGTTCGTTATATTTTAAGCGAATCCATATCTGATTCGTGTAACATCTTATTCGCTTAGCTAGTTCGTGTAAAATCCTAACGAATTGGACACGAAACGGTTCCAATTCGCTAAGACTAACGAATGGTCATAATTAAGACTTGTTCTTTAACTTCACAAAGTCAAGGTCAAAATTAGGATGAACATAGATAGTCAACAATATGAACCCGGGAACGATTAGGCCATAACTATCGTCGAATCATCGCAATAATGAGCTCGGTGTACTCAGAATTACATTCGTAATCAAAGATGAATGAGATTAAGACTCAAAATCTCTAAGTACATAGGTTAGACGAACCTACTGTGAACACTAATAACACAAAACTATAATTTACCCGGCAAACAACAATCAAATCATGATTGAAGCCCACCAAGGGTATCGGAATATGATTCCGATCACAATGACATCAAAATCATACAGTTATTAACATAAATTATACACAAATGGATTTCAAAACTTTGGAAACCCTTAAACTCTTAAAAGTTCATAATTTAACTATCAACTCGTAGCCATTTTTGACGAAAATTATATCGCCATGATCGGCTATACCTTAGAAACTCAAATATATCCTTGAATATCCAAACAAAAAAGTCGAGATTTCAGAGAAAATTTGAACAGGGTTTCTTAAAGATGAAGGAAGAAGGTGAACAGTGGAAGACTGTTCGTTTTCTTGTCTTATATAACATTGCACGCAACCCGAGGTACAGCTTGTACGAATCAGACGATTCGTTTAAAGTAAAGTTAACGAATTAGCCCATTCGCTAACTCAATTCGTTACCTTATGTTGACGAATCGCTACTTGATTCGTTAAATTAAAGGTAGCGAATCAAACCATGATTCGTGTCATGGTTCGTTAAATATGCATAACGAAGGGATGATTCGTTACAGAGTGCGGAAGCGAATTAGGTTAGCGAACCAGAAGCTAGTTCGCTAAAGAACCACCTAGTTCGTTATCCATAAATAACGAATTAAAAACTTTTATTTAATTTTAAATTAAATAAATAAATGAATTAAATAATAAAATAAAATAAATAAAATTAGGTTATCGAGAAACCTTTTAACCCGACAACCAAATACCTTAAAAACGTTTCAGTTTTCCGAAACATAACTTAAATTATTTAAGTATTTTGTACAAAGAAGACGAAAATATTTTTGGTATTTTGTAAAAATCTAAAGAATGTATTTACAAAAAAATATCCGGTCCGTTAAAAGATAGACAATCCTTTTGTGTTTTTCAATGATTTTACCAAAAGCAGTACATATTTTTGTATTTTTTTTTGTTGAGTTTGAGCAGAGAATCATATTGACCAAATTGTCCTTCCATCACAGTTTTATATTTCAGCGATATTATGACTGGCGATAAGTCGGTCATTGGTATTGTTGTCCACATAAATCTAATAACACACATTCAAGTATTTTTGTGATATGATTAAATTGTTCAATTAAAGCACAGAATATCAGAAACTATCAGCCTCTAATCTCGGTTCAAGCTTAATTTGATTTTTGCCAAATCACCCCAACTTGACTTAAACCATTGTATTGTTCATCAAAATTTTGATACCAATTTCAAAATTTTGAGCAATGCATCAAGTTTCCTTTATTGTGAGTGAGTATGCACGAGTCCATCTGTCGGCTTACATACATTGTATCCCCTGGGGTCCGTTTCTTAATGGTATTAAGACACACGCAAGGGAGGAACAATTGTATGACTAACAGCGGATTTTGATCAAGTCAGTAATTTAAATTGTACGAAGTACAGCGGTGATCAAGTTTAATGACTTTGGGTTTGCTCTAGAAAGCGAGTGAAATATTCATGCTTATGAATACCCAGACGGTTAAGCCGCATAAAGACACACAGTGTCCAGAACCTTAACGCTTGTTATTTGCTTTGTTTTATTTTTGGGTGATCAACAAATATAAGGCTTGAGTATGACTGGTTATTACATTTCTGCCATCCTCACCGAGACTTTTGCTAAAGACTAACACCTCTTTCAATTTGGCATTTCTTTATGTTTATATCACATACTTTACTCTATTGGGTTGTTTTAAGACTTACCAATGCACCAATGCAATTAAGCACACAGTCTTTTAAGCTTACTTTTTGCTGGATTTGGGGTCAAGATAATCAATATACTATCATGTTCTCTTTTTGCTTCAAAAAACTCAAAATTTTGAGGAGCATAAAATAAAGAAAAGATAAATTTAATCGCCCCAGTTAACTTAAATTTATAAATAAATGGCTAACCATCAATTCACAAGTGAATAATAGGACCAAGACATGCAAGCATGCTTCACAAACTTAAATAACCGACATAATTTTCAGCGAGAAAATAATCTAAAAATCTTTTTGGATTTTCTCTATACAAACTTTAAAAACACAATATTTTTGTCTTTTTCAAATTTCTTATAAAAAAATAACTTTCACAATCTTTTTGGATTTTCGGATTTTTCTGTACAAAACATAAATCACATTCTTTTTGGTTTTTTTTAAAAAAAAATTTAAAATGTTTTTGGTTTTTCTAAATATTTAAAAGAAAAACATTAAAGAACAAAAATCATAATATTTTTTTTTTATTTTGAAAATTTTTTAATGTTTTTGGATTTTATCTATACAAACGCAAAACACACTCTTTTTGTATTATTTAGATTTTCACCCCCTAAAACCAAAATAAATTTTAAAAGAAAAATATGACAGAAAATAAAGATAGTCATCCTTGTTTAAGGATATCAGCGAAGGTCTTCAATCCGTTTAAATCAAGCAAAAATTTAAAACGCGTTTTGTCAAAAGCTTTAGTAAACAGATCGACATTCTGAAAATCAGTGTGTACTTTCTCAAGATCAATTAATTTCTTTTCATAGCAATCCCGTATAAAATGATATCGAATTTCGATATGTTTCGTTTTAGAATGTTGTACGGGAATCTTGGTGATACTAATAGCAGCAGAATTATCAATCAAAATAGGAGTAGTAAGAAACTTCAAACCGTAGTCGCGAAGATGTTGTTGTATCCACAAAACCTGGGAACAGCAACTCGAGGCTGCAACATACTCAGCTTCGGCGGTTGAAGTGGAGACCGTTGTCTGCTTCTTACACTGTCAGGAAACAAGCCGGTTTCCTAAAAATTGACATCCTGCAATCATTGATTTGAAGTTGATCTTGCATCCTCCATAATCTGAGTCTGAGTAGGCAGTAAGTTCGAAAGTATCATCCTTGGGGTACCACAACCCGATGTCTGGATTTCCCCTCAAATACTGAAGAATTCTCTTGACTGCAGCTAGGTGAGTCACTCGTGGACTTGCTTGATACCTAGCACAAAGACAAACAGCAAACATAATATCAGGGCGAGAAGCCGTTAAATACATTAAAGAACCAATCATGGCACGATAAAGGGTAGGATCAACGGAATCCTCCAATTCATCCGGTGATAAATTGTGCCCTACTGGAAGAGGAGTAGAAGGGATTTTTCCGGCATAAATCTTGAATCGGCTCAAGACGTCATTCACATACTTAGTCTGGTGAATAAAAATTCCGTGAGCAGACTGGTGAACCTGTAACCCTAAAAAGAAATTCATCTCTCCCATCGAGCTCATCTCGAACTTTGTTTGCATGGACTTCTCGAACTCCTTACACAATGTGTCGTTTGTAGACCCAAAAATAATATCGTTGACATAAATCTGGACTAGAAGAAGATCGTAACCAACAGTTTTATGAAATAAAGTGCAGTCAACAGTTCCTCGTTTGAAGCCATTATCTGTCAGATGGTCGGCGAGCGTGCCATACCAAGCTCTCGGGGCTTGATGTAGACCATACAGGGCCTTGTTTAATCGGTAAACACGGTCCGGATAATCAGGATCTTCAAAACCAGGTGGTTGTTGGACAAACACTTCCTCGTGTAATTCACCATTGAGAAAAGCACTTTTAACATCCATTTAATAGACCTTGATATTCTTATAAGCTGCATAAGCCAGGAAGATTCGAATCGACTCTAATCTTGCAACTGGAGCATATACCTCTGTGTAATCAATACACTCGAAAACCTTGCACTACTAGACGTGCCTTGTTTCTGACAATCACCCCTCGATCGTCCTTCTTACACTTAAATACCCACTTAGTCGGAATGGCTTTCTTGACTCTAGCAGGTTTGTCTATTAAATCCCAAACACCTAAACGTGCAAATTGCTGTAATTCTTCTTGCATAGCTTCTACCCAAGAAGGATCTTCAAGTGCCTTACGAGCTGTCGTTGGCTCAACTTGAGATAGAAAGCAAGAGAATTTAGCAAGATTCACAATTCCCGAAGAATGTAAGTTAGTGTAAGCACACAATATGTTATTATCACTTGACGAAGCAACTTGATGACGTGTACGAACGCCCACATCAAGTTCTCCAATGATATTTTCCTGTGGATGATATCCATGAATCCGAAGAGTGGGATTCTCAGGAACAACAACAATATCAAATAAGTTAGTGTAATATTCACCCAACTCGGGAGATGAAACATTATCACTGTCAAGATCAATAACTTGAACTTCAGCTTGATCATCATCAGAAGAAGTAGAAACATTATCAATAGCAACTGGAAAAACAACTTAAGGTTCTTCAGTTGGAGCATCTGGTTGAGCTTCAACGTCATTAGAACTTGAAGATCTTGGAATGGTCAAATGATCTTCAAAGTATGCTCGAACCAGATCTTCATCAATATGTTCAGTCGAAGGAGTAAATTAATTAAATAAATTATCGTAGTCAAACATCCAGTCTGAACCTTTCCCTTGAGGAGGAGTTGTGTACTTTTGACAGTCCACATGGTACCATTCTTCGACACAACCAGATGTGAAATTAAAAACCCTTTTCTTTGGAGATGCATATCCCAAGAAATATCCTTCGATAGCTTTTTCTTCAAATTTACCCGAATCCTTCTTCAACATTGTACACGGACACCCAAATGGTTCCAGGTACTTTAAATTAGGTTTTCTATTATTTAAGATCTCGTAGCTTGTCTTCTTGAGGCGTTTCACAGTTAGAACTCGATTAAGCGTGTAACAAGCTGTATTCACTGCCTCATTCCATAATTGGACAGAAAGCTTAGAATCAGCGAGCATTGTGCGTGCAGCTTCAATCAGAGTTCTATTTTTCTTTTCAGCAACACCATTTTGTTGAGGTATATAAGGTGCACTATATTCTCGGTGAATTCCCTTTTGAATACCAAAGAAATCCAATATAGTGTTTCGAATTCAGTACCATTATCACTTCGGATTCTCCTCACCTTTGGTTTATACAGTGATTCGATCTTAGTAATAAGGTTTTGTACCAAAACCGGTGTTTGATCCTTCAAACTCATAAATAACACCCAAGAGTATCTTGAATAATCATCAGTCACTACAAGACAAAACCAGTCTCCAGAAATACTCGCACGATTCACTGGACCAAACAAATCCATATGAAGTCGTTCAAGAGGAGTATCAATGGAATTCAATAACTTAGAGGGATGTGTCTTCTTCTTCTGCTTGCCCTTTTTGCACGCAACGCAGTGATCGGATAACTTAAAATTCTTTAACGAGACACCCTCAACTAAGTTATTTGCCATTAAATAATTCATCTTTCTGACATGTATGTGATCCATTCTACGATGCCATAGAATCGAGTCTTTCTCGATTGCTTTCGAGACAAAACATGTTTCGATCGATGTGGATACTTTAGAACTCATATTTAAGACATAAATATCATTTGATCGTGGTGATCGTATGACAACCATGTCCTAGGGAATAACATAACCCGGTTTCAAGATAAGACATTCTTTTTCAGTAAATATCGTAGTGTACTTTTTATCACAAATCTGCGATACACTCAGTAAGTTATGATCAACTTTGTCGCAATAATTCACTTTCCCAAACGTAATATGACCATTTGAAACTTCACCCTCTTGTGTGATCATGCCCCCAGAATTCCCTGCAAACGCTACATAACCCCCTTGAATATTTCTCATATTTGATAAGATGTTGAGATTTCCAGTGATATGACGAGAACATCCGCTATCCATGATCCAGTTTTCACCAGAAATGGTCTTGGATGAACCCTATACACAAACAAAAGTGATTAGTTCAAAAAGGCAGCCAAGGCCTCAGTCTTGGGCACCTTTTGGTTTTCTCTTTGATCATTAACTTTAACAGATTTCAATTGTTGTTTAGCCACTTGTAAATAAGTTACCAGCTTCCTAGACTTTCGTCTTAAGTAAGCTGCCTGAACAATGTTTGAATTCTTGTTTTGACATATGGGTTCAGTTGGAACGAATTTTGGTTTCACTTGACCGTGTGTCTCATTGACATGAGGAACCTTCCGAGGATTCACATTAGAGAACAAAATATGAGTATCATCAGAATACGACACAGGTCGTTTCAAAATCTCCTTGACCAACGGAATTGGCTTAAATTTGTCCTTGATAAAAGGATGAAGATTCTGATAGTTCTGCTGATTACAATTCCTCACAACATGACCTTGTTGACCACAAAGAAAACAACTTCGCATGTCTACATGATAATGTTGAGAAGTAATTGGAATAAATGATGCAGACGGTTGATGATGACTCACATTTTTAGTCATGCTCTTAGCAAACTCATCAGATAATTCAGATTTCTTCTTTAAATAAAAATCTAAATTAGAACAGTTCAAAAAGTTTTTTAGTGTATCTGTCCCAGTTGACTTCACAAAGTTAATTTTCTTAGTTTGTTTTAAAAATTGTTTTACCTTAGTCAATGGGTCAGATTGAACTGATGTTTTTATTTGAGCATACACACGTTCAAGTTCTTGAATTTTTTAAGTTTCATTGACAAAAACACTCTCAATAAGTTCAGGTTTGATAATACTTATTGGAATATCTTTTTCAGTGAACATCGTATCCATTCCCTTTAACTTAAAAAATCTAGCCGATGAAGACTTAGAACTCGGAGGATTAATGAAACGCATTAAGTCCTCGTCAGAAATCTTTGGTTTAACTGACTTCTTTGCCCTCACTGGTTTGGTTTTCACAATTTCTTCCTTGTTCACTTGAGACTTGAATGAACCATACACAGCTTCCTCAAAATCTTGAGGTTCGCAAAGAATATGATTAGAACTAGGAATGTTCTTATTCTTGTGTATAATCTCAGGTTCAAACACATCCTCAATAATCACTTTGTCAACATTTTCAACAAAGACCTTTTTACTTTCCTCATGAGGTTTTTGAGGAGCAACTTGGGGTTTGACAACTTCATGTTTAATCAATTTAGGTTTTTCAGAAATCACAGTTGCTTTTTGAATCAAATCCTCTTCTTTTCTTGCAAAAGGATTAATTTTATAATCATTATGAAAAGGTGGTGGAATTTCAACACAACCAATACCTTTCTTGGAATCGTTTTGTTTTCCAAATACTTCAATAATTTCATTCAACAGAAAAGATGAATTCCTAAATTTCCCCAATTTGTTCTTCAACTCAAGAACCTCATTCTCAAGCTCAGTTATCTTACAACGATGTTTCAAAATTTCCTGAAACTTTTGGTCATTAATGGTCATTTTCACAGATAACTCGGCTTTGAGATCGTGGTTACTTATCGACAATGCTTCAATCTTTTCTCGAGATCTCCTTTGAGATTCAAGAGATTGTCGATAAGTATCCTTAAGAGAAGCAATTTCTCTTATAAGATTATCATTTTGATTTTTCAATGCTTCTAACTTAGATTTGTTAGATTCACAGTCAACACATGATGCTTTAACAAATGAAGTAGCAGAAATAGAATTACTAACCTCATTGATCTTGGCCATGCAAGCAAACATTGATTCAGAAGACTTGTCGCAAGAGTCATCAGAATCAGATCTAGAATCATTATCGGAAGACATCTCACTACCAGTAGCATCTTGACAATCTTTATGTAACCCAAACATAGCCAAATTTGCTTGAACATCATTGCATAGTAACCGTTGTGACCAATCAGTTCCATCTGCTAACATTGCTTGTGTTGTAGAAGAAGATGGTTTCTTTTCAGCATCACTTCCTCGTGGTGTAGAAGCATTTTGACGTTGACCACGAGGATCAGTATATTCTTTCCTTGGTTTGTCACATTCCTTCGCGAAATGCCCAAATTCTTGACAATTATTACACTTTACTTTTAATTTGTCAAAACCCAACTTCTTGTTTAAAGCTGGAAGATCTTTTCCTGTTCTCTGCATGAACCTTTTAACTTTACGGATGATCATAGCCATGTTCCATTTTAAATCCATGATTTCTAGATCATCTGGATCTATCTGATCACAGTCCTCATCTGTTAAATCACTTGTGGCAATCTTACTACTCACTAAGTTTTCATATGAAGACATAAAAGCCGTCAGAAAAGCAAAGTTTTGCTCAGCTTCCTTCGTATTAACACTAGGTGGTGTAGCAAATGGATTGGTATTAGTTGAACTTCCAGAACCACCCGAATTACCAGCAGAGTAGAAACAAACTTTCGGATCATTAAACATAGTTGATTCTTTTTCACTTGCAGCATGAGTAAGAAAAGCAGTGATTGGAGAGATCGTTGAACTAAGAGGCATACTTCCACCATAGAAAGCTGGATCTTGATTTTCTGTGGAGGATTTTTGACACTTAAGATCATATTCTCTAGCTTCGATCTTTTGTTGAAATTCAAGTGCCGTCAAGTCTTCATTCACAAAATAGTCATTCTCTTTCAAAAACCATTAGAAATGTTGAGTAGGAACTTGGAAGCACACTTTTAATAGTGTCAATTTTATCCCCTTCAGAAATTTCCATTTTCATCTTGTCCATTTCAGCAATTAAATGACTAAATCTTGTAGTCATCTCTTCAACTGTTTCTCCCTTCAATAGATTAAAGTTTCGAAACTGAAACTTGAGCATCACTTTCTTACTCTCAGCTGTGTTTCCCATACTTCTCATACACAGATGTTGAAATAACGACGCACATCTCATGATACTACCAACTTGATGAAAGATATTTTCTGGTAATGCCATAGTCAAAGTAGAATAGGCTTTTATCTCGATTTCTAAAGCTTTCTTCTCTTATTGTGAGTATTGAGAAACGGCTTTAGGAGTATATCCAATAGTATCATCACCAATCATTGGTGCCACATAATCTTCATCAAGACAATATGAGCAGTCAGGATGAACAGAACCCAAATGTGCACGAAACCGAGGTTCCCACTTGGCAAAGTCACTGAACTTCATCAAACGTGGACATTTAGAATGTGAACCTATCTCGGTATCAAGTTGCAACATCTATTGCATCAACATATTTTGAGACGCAAATGCATACATACCAGCCATTTTTGAAAAATTTAAGTGTTTAACGAATCAAATAGTGAAATAGCTTAACGAATCAGTGAACAGTTATAGCGAACTGTGAACAGTTATAGCGAACTGTGAACAGTTATAGCGAACTGTGAACAATGTTTAACGAATCAACCCTTAACGAAGTTAAGACTGATCAGCAACGAAGTACCTTAACGAATGAGGTGAGGGTTTTAGCGAATCAAAAGTCAACTTAACGAATCAACTTACGAATCACAAATAAAGTTAATGAATCAACCAAATGGCGAAACAGATAACGAATGAGATGAGGGTTTAGCGAATCACAAGTCAACTTAGCGAATCACAAGCCAACTTAACGAATTGACCAAACGAATCACAAAGGATTAGTTTAGCAAATCAGATGATAATCAGTAACGAATCACTAGCGAATTAATATAACGAATATAACGAATTAGCTACAGTTGATTAGCGAATCACACTATAGCGAATCAGGTTGTTCCACCCGTTTGTAATAAACTCTGACACCTTATGCCACGTCGCAAAGGTTGTTATGACACAAATCCCAAGAAGAACATGTGTCACACGAATCGGTTAATCTAGTTAACGAACTAGATAACACGAATCAATAACTCACACGAATTGGCTAACGAACTAGATAACGAAGTAACACAGTTTTATTAACGAATTGGCTAACGAATCACCGTGAAACATATAGCAAATCACCAGGAAGAAGATAACGAATTACATTCATCTTCAAATCTTCAAACAATTTTTCCATAAATTTTGAAGATCAAACCCAGAAACTCAACAGTATCAGATTTGTAATACTCCTTCGTTTCTCAATCAAAACATACAATCGACCTACCAATACACTCGTAAACCAATTCTGAATCCAATACACATAATCCCGTATCCGATTAACACCTTAAACCAAATCAATTTGACCAAAAACACACCCCTGTTTCGGACTTAAACCGAATCCAAATCCAAAACATACAAATCCAATCCACATCTCAATTCCTTTAATCCACACCTATCCAATACCTTAACCAACACAAACTCAATCCAAATTATCCATAATTCAATCAATTCAAATCAAAATTGATTCAAAACCAAACAAAAACCGAAAAACTTAATAACAATAACAATTAAAACACCAAATCAAGTGTAATGAGCACCAACAGCTCTGATACCACTTGTTGGTTCCCGGATTAACAATCGATAACAATAACAGATCTCAGATCTGTGAATATCCAATTAATACTATTAAAGATATAGCTCATAATTTACCTTGATTTTATGTTATGTATGTGTATATATTATCAATATATTAGATGAATAATGTTAAGGTGAAGCTTAAGAGAGAGCAATTACTCAAAAATTCTTTCTATTATTCTCAAAACTTAATTAAAGTGAACAGTAGTTCACTATATATAGAAGGTGACCTGGTTCGCTAACATCCCCTAGCGAACCAGCTTCCCCTTCGTTACATAAATTATCATAATGAACCACCCCCTGATTCGTTAACATCCCCTAACGAATCAGGAGGGAATTCATTATAATGTCTTAGTTCGCTAACATCCCTAGCGAACTAGACTTAACCTTAACGAACTAGTTAATAATAAACATTAAATATTACATTAATTAATAAATAAAACATTAACGATAAATATAAAGACTCTAGACGCAAAACCGTGCACTAACAACAGTTGAACCCGAACTTTCAGGGATCGAGCAAGAACAGGTCGCAAGGTAATTACCGCAAGGGCGGTTATCAGGAGCAGCAAGGTTCGTATGATAAGAATCGGGGGTACAACAGAGACGGTAACCGGGTTGGAAATTCATCGGGTAATCAGGACTAGCAAGGGGGGTTCCTCGGGAAATTCGGATGAGTCGGTGCACTCAAAGTTGGATGCGTTGCTAAAGGTTATGACTGATCATAAAGCTGAAACGAAGCAACAGTTCGAGTTACAAGATACGTCGTAAGAGGCAATGATGAAGCAGATCGGTCAGCTCGCTTTAGATGTGGCAAAGTTACAGAAGAGCACGAGCCAACTCCCGAGTGACACCACAATCAACCCGAACCATTACTGCTCAAGCTCCAAGAAGGGAAACAATGTGCACATCAACGCTGTAAGTCTTTTACCTCATTTTGAAATTTCTGTTGTTGAAGTTGATTCACCACAAGAGTTTGTTGAGGGGGTGGTGGAAGATTTTAGTGGTGAAAGTGATTGTGTCGGTCAAAATGAATCAATTTTCCAAAATGAATCAGAACCAAAAACATATGAAATGTCTTTTTGTGAAAATTTCACATGTGAAAAATGTTTAAATGGTAAATCGACCAACATGAGATATGAGGAAGTGGAGAATAATACCGCCTTAAGTAAACTCCAAGACCCAGAAGTGCCACTTTTATCAATTCAAATTGGGAAATTTAAAACTGCTCGGGCACTTCTAGATCTTGGAGCATGTGTTAGTTGTAACACCCCGACCAAAGGCGGATTATACATCGGGGCGCCACATATTGCTTCATTACTCGCGACACTATTGGTGTCAATATTTATTAATACACATTTTATCGCGCACGCGCAGCGGGGAAAATAAAGAACATAAATCAAACATAAATCAATATATTATAAATTATAACATTCAAACAACATTAACTTGTCTTGATACATTTTAATTCTAGGTCCAAAAGTAAAAACGTCCTACGTGTCCACAAGCTCCAAAACAGCTACTGCAAACCTGAACATGTGTTAAAATAAACGTCAAACACTTGCGTGTTTGAGAGAAATCAAGTTTAATACAATACATAGATAACAATAAATCTGCGCGCAACATGTGTATGTCTGGTTTTCAACAAGGGTGTAATCTGATCGGGACCAACTCTAAGAGACAAGACTGCCAGTGCTCACAATTGAGCTCACAAACAAGACTAACTGTGCAAGTGTAACAAAAGAGAAAATCATAAACGAATGTTCTCCCGTGTTCATCTAATGGTACCATGAAAACTGCGGAATAGACCGACAAGACGGTTAATGATCCACACATACAAATAAACAGCCAAGTCTACGTCCTCAACACATGGGATACTGCGCGACTAAAGTTCATAAACAGTTTAAGACTCAAGTTTTGTATGAACACATGAACATCCCAAAGCAAAAATAAAAAGGGATTAGATACGAGATAACTCACTTGATAAACGATGCGGTGTAAGATAAAGCAAGAACCAACTTTAAACAAGCACAAGTTAACCTATAAATAAGATTATTGTTTTAATGATCTGTTTTAAGTCTTGATTATAAGTTAGCATAATTAATAAGTAAATTATTATATATAATATATATATATTACCGGAAAAGCAGGGAAGAACAGGGAGGAAGACGGAGGCAGGAGAGGAAGACGGCAGAGAGAGCAAGGAGCAAGAGAACAGGAGAGATTAAGTGTTTGTGTGTGATGTGTTATGAAAATATTATTATTATTTATAGGAAAACCCTAGGAGACACAAACCCTAGAAAAAGGGGAAAAGATCTCAAAAAGTAAAAGAAAAGATATCAACGGTAAAAAGTTCTGAAAAGTAAAGATATCAAAAGATATGGCAGCTGCAGGGGGCAAGATAAAGCTGACAGGGAACAGTAAAAAGCATGGGCGGATCAGATAAAGGTACTGGTCAAGCATGGCAAAAGCAGATCTCAAAAGATTATGTCAGTCACTTTATCTGTCAACCAATGGGGTTGGTGCGCATGCTGCGCCGAAAGTAACTATTCAGACATTAGATGGGTTAGGTCAACGGCTCAAAAGATAAGACAACACAAAAGCAAACGGCTAGACTTAAACAGAAGATACAAGGGTTAAGCGCGGGAAGGCTGAGTGCGCGAGCGCGAAGGCTGGCACAACAATCCTTAGCGTACTGCGGGAAGAATCACAAATCCTTAGCGTGCTGCGTGAAGAACAAGAATTCTAAGCGCATCGCGGGAAGAACATACATCCTTAGCGCATTGCGGGAAGAACATGCATTCTTAGCGCGCTGCGGGAAGAGTTCTCTTCACGCATCGCAGGAACAAGATGTCTTCACGCAGGCTTCCATGTAAGGAGTCTGGCGCGTGGAGCTGCAGACATCCTTAGGCGGGAAGAACCAAAGGACAAGCAAAGAGTTAGAGGGAAACAAGGCTTAAGGGCGGGACGGCGACAAGAGGGAAAAGAAGGCGGAAAGAGAGAAGGAAGGGGGAGGGGACGGCGGAAAGAAAGAGAGAGAAAGAGGCGGGAAGGAAATTTATATTATTATTATTAAAAGTAAAATATAAGTATAAATAAATATTAAATCATAAAAGAAAGAGATCGGGTCAGAGAAACGGGTACCTGGGTCGGGTCGGATCAGGGCAGATGTCACAGTCTCCCCTACTTTAAGAAATTTCGTCCCGAAATTTATCTCGAAGTAGGTTGCGCAGAGAACAGGTGCGGGTACTTGATCTTCATTTGATCTTCCCTTTCCCATGTAAACTCGGCTCCGCGCTTGGACTCCCAACGAACTTTCACGATAGGGATACGACTGCGCTTGGTTTGCTTAACCTCGCGATCCATAATCTCAACAGGCTTCTCAATGAAATGCATGGATTCATCAACTTGAACTTCATCAAGTGGAATGTGAAGGTTCTCGTCAGCTAAACACTTTTTGAGATTGGAAACATGGAACGTTGGATGCACATTACTGAGCGCGAGCGGCAGGTCAAGTCTGTAGGCAACTTTTCCCACACGCGCGAGAATCTTGAATGGACCAACATAACGAGGAGCAAGCTTACCCTTCTTCCCAAAGCGGACAACACCTTTCCAAGGCGACACTTTGAGGAGAACAAGATCACCAACTTGAAATTCGAGAGGCTTTCGCCTACGATCTGCGTAACTCTTCTGTCGGCTTCTGGCAGTCAGCAAATGATCACGGATCTTGGCGATTTTATCGGTTGTCTCTTGAACAAGTTCGGGTCCTGTGATTTGAGTTTCACCCACTTCGCTCCAACAGATCGGGGAGCGGCATTTACGACCGTAAAGTGCTTCAAATGGGGCCATACCGATACTGGAATGATAGCTGTTGTTATAAGAAAACTCGATCAAAGGCAGGTGTGAATCCCAATTACCTCCAAAATCAAGAACACAAGATCGGAGCATATCCTCAAGAGTTTGAATAGTTCGCTCAGACTGACCGTCAGTCTGAGGATGATATGCCGTACTCATGTCCAAGCGAGTTCCTAGTGCAGATTGGAGAGATTTCCAAAAGCGAGATATAAAACGGCCATCGCGATCGGATATGATGCTCAAAGGAGTACCATGGCGGCAGACAATTTCCTTGACATAAAGCTGCGCGAGTTGCTCAACACGGTAGTTTTCACGAATGGGCAGAAAGTGATCAGATTTAGTCAATCGATCCACTACTACCCAAATGCTATCATGTTTGCTTGCAGTCAAAGGTAACTTGGTAATAAAGTCCATCGCTACACATTCCCATTTCCACGTAGGAATTTCTGGTTGTTCGAGCAAACCAGATGGGCGTTGGTGTTCAGCTTTAACTTTAGAACAAGTCAGGCACTTAGCTACGAACACAGCAATATCCTTTTTCATACCGGGCCACCAATAAGTTATGCGCAAATCCTTGTACATCTTATCAGCGCCGGGATGAATAGAATACCGAGATTTGTGCGCTTCACTCAGGATATCAGCGCGAAGATTCTCATCAAAGGGAATCCAGATGCGATTAAGATAGCAGAGAATTCCACTCAGATTAGGGACAAAGTGCGCTTCCGCGCCACATGCTAACTCGGCGCGAAGGTTACCGTTACTGATGGATGCGCGCTGCGCGTCACGAATACGCGATTCAAGGTTGCTTTGAATCGGCGCAAAGTGAAGATGCGTGCGCGGCAAGATACAGTTAAGTTGGCAGGGTTTTCGGCTGAGCGCATCGGCTACCACATTAGCCTTACCAGGATGATACCGGATCTCACAATCGTAATCGCTGATGAGTTCGTTCCATCGGCGTTGCCTCATGTTAAGTTCCTTTTGATCAAAGATATGCTGAAGGCTTTTATGGTCAGTGTAGAGGATGCATTTAGTACCATAAAGGTAGTGTCTCCAGATCTTCAAGGCAAAAACAACTGCACCAAGTTCGAGGTCGTGAGTTGTATAATTCTTTTCGTGAATCTTAAGTTGCCTTGATGCGTAAGCGATAACCTTGCCTCTTTGCATAAGAACACAACCGAGACCTTGGTTGGATGCATCGCAGTACACGACAAAATCATCATTACCCTCAGGTAGCGCAAGAACAGGAGCTTCACACAACAAACGCTTGAGCGTCAGAAAGGCTTCTTCTTGCTTCGAGCCCCAAATATACGGTTTACCTTTGTGCGTCAGAGCTGTTAAAGGCAAAGCGATCTTCGAGAAGTTCGAAATAAAGCGCCGGTAATAACCAGCTAAGCCTAGAAAGGAACGGATCTCAGAAGGAGAGGATGGCGTAATCCAGTTCTTGATTGCTTCAATCTTGGATGGGTCGACATGAATACCCATCTTGTTTACAACATGACCAAGAAACTGTACTTCATCAGACCAGAATTCACACTTGGAAAGCTTAGCATAGAGCTGCTCGGTTCGAAGCTTCTGCAACACTAACCGAAGATGTTGCTCGTGCTCGGCCTTGGTCTTAGAATACACCAGAACATCATCGATAAACACGATCACGAATTTATCCAAGAAAGGCCTACACACCCGATTCATAAGATCCATGAAAACGGCGGGTGCGTTGGTTAGACCGAAGGACATGACCAAGAATTCAAAATGGCCATAACGAGTTCGAAAAGCAGTTTTCGGAACATCTTCATCGCGGATGCGCAACTGGTGATAGCCAGAGCGGAGATCAATCTTCGAGAAACAAGAGGCACCTTGGAGTTGATCAAAGAGGTCGTCAATACGCGGTAAGGGATACCGGTTTTTAATGGTGAGTTTGTTCATGTGACAACCGGTAATTTCCCAAACCCATAAGCTAAGTAATCAACCTAATAATTAGGTGATTGTAAATATTAAGCGCGTGCATTTGTTATGTGCGCCCTGCGCGAGCGCGCCATGTTAGTCAGCGCGTGCAGTTGTTATGTGCAACCTGCGCGAGCGCACCATGTTAAGAACCAGCGTGAGCATATGTTATATGCGCCATGCGTGAATGATTTGGCTTTATGTTTTCATGTAACTTAAACATTATGTTGTCTATGGGTTGACCATCCCGCATGATGCTAAGGCGGGTGCATCCTACATCGTTTATGCGCGTGCGGAAGGGAACTAACCTACCCGCATGGCGGGAACGTTGAGAGCTAGTTTGTCTGAAGCTCCAAGATGGAATTGACTTCAACATGACTGATCACTATGTTGAAATACCAAGACCACCTGGAGAATCTACAAATGAAACTCAAATGTCCCTAACTGCGAGAAGGTTACGCACCTACCCGCAGCAAAGACATGTCCTATACGCAGAAAGCTATGCGCACCAAGTTATACGCGCAGAACACTTGGTCTATTCTCCAGTTAAGGAGATTACTCCCGCCCGAAAGGAAACAGTAGCGTGTTTCAGAGATTTTCCACTTTTTACTGTACACTGACAAAAGTACCTGAAAAAGCACACTGTAACATGAAAAGTCAACTGTCAGCCACCCTATTCTCACCAACCCCAGACCTGCATGTTCTGTCCAAATCAAATCAAAATCTTTTATCCACCACTCCACTCTTAAGTAAATAATAATAACTTCCATACTTTATCATCATTACATTTAGATATGAAAAGATTTTTAATCCCCTAAAGCAAGGGATTGTGTTCCCTTGAGTTTGCCTATAAATTTGTAGCCTAAATTATCACCCAAAACACACTTCAAAGAACTACAAACTTGCACTAATCCTTTCCCAAGCATCCGTTGTTTCCAGCTCCGATCCTGTTACTAGGTAAGCCGAGAATATAACCTTGAGACCTACTATCCAACCCTTATATTCTCCTATTTCTTGATCTTAATATATATACTTGTTATTTAATCGTATTCTAGACCTTCGATTCCGAGGCCAACACCAAGAAAACCCGAATCTCGATTAATCCCTTAACAAGAACCTCAGGTGAGTCTCACAGCCCCTATTTTCACTGTTTTCACTGTTTTTTTAATTGCTTTCGGGGCGAGGGACACGTACTTAAATAATGTTTTATCATGGTATACTTACAAGCTATGCAAGCGATTATGTGTTTTAAGTTATGTTTCATGATGAGCAATGCAAACGGTTATCTAAGGTTTTCAATGTATGTGCGCTAGAACTCGAGTAAGTGATCACTTTACCATTGGAACTCTAAGGGTAGGGACTGCTGGTTTGATCCGCCCACTCGTAGGGGTCGCACCTCTTTGCATGGACGAGTGCCTGGCATGGGGCAGTACTATGGGGTTGAGCCCGCTCGTAGGGGTCGCGCCTCTTTGCATGGACGAGCGCCTTGTTTTCCGGCACAACGTCTGCGCGTAACCCGCGGGACGGTATCCTTAGCTCGTAGGGGCAATGCCTCTTTGCATGGACGAGCACAGTTTCTCAGAATTGTTCGCGCGTAACCCGCGGGACAGTATCTTTAGCTCGTAGGGGCAATGCCTCTTTGCATAGACGAGCATAGTTTTCCAGAAACGTCTGCGCGTAACTCGCGGGACGGTTTTACGTTATTTTAGCTCGTAGTGGCTGCGCCTCTTACATAGACGAGCACCGTATCCAGAATTTGTTCACGCGTAACCCGCGGAACGATTTTTATCAGAATATTGTCAGAATTATGTGTTAATACGATTTTACCAAGCAGATGTTAATGATGTTGCCAGAAATGTTTCAGAATGATTTTATCAAGTTACTAAAACTTGTGAACTCACTCAGTTTATACTGATTCAAATGTTTTTACGTGTCTTTCAGGAGATAACTAGGTAGCGCATGGAGTCACACTTAGAGCACCACACGCTGAACATCTAAAACAAGCTTTTTGGAAGATTTTGGTTTTATCCCCTCGATGCGCACGGTTACCCGCCGC
Organism: Bidens hawaiensis; assembly: GCF_021521415.1. Taxonomy (NCBI): domain Eukaryota; kingdom Viridiplantae; phylum Streptophyta; class Magnoliopsida; order Asterales; family Asteraceae; genus Bidens; species Bidens hawaiensis. The sequence continues at coordinate 34,150 of NW_027502498.1, read as the reverse complement.
GCAAGGGGATATGGCGAGGAAATCTTCAGTTTTATACTTGGATGTTTCTTTTTGTAATCTTTGAACAATGTAATGTGTTTGTAATAAACTTCTCATGCGCAATAAAAATCTTTGAATGTTTTGCAATGGCCCGTGCTTAATTATCAATCCCCACTCGTGCGCGCCCGGCTGTTTCCGCCGCTCAGGGCCGGGTGTGACAGATTGGTATCAGAGCACTGGTTATAGCGAACTAGGAAAAGAAGTTTTTAACCTAGACTATAACCTTTGGGGAATCGCATGAAATATTTTTCAAAGAATAACTTCAAAAGAATATTTTCAAAAGAAAAATCACACACGCACTTAGGAACACGGGTCACAGTGTCTAGAGATAAGAACATTATGTGCTCTGAGTACATGCGCTAAGTTTGTTATATTTTCTTTTTATGAAAAGAATGCCTCCAACCAGAGCCAAGGGAATTACCATGACACCCGAGGAGCTCGCAGAAATAATCGCGCAGGCGATTGCAACGCATGAGGCCAGCAAGGCCGAATCTAGTCAGGGTCGCCAAGAGAACGAGACCCCAGAACCCGAATCAGGAGCCTTGAACAAAGGATGCTCCTATAAAACATTCATGGCCTGTAGGCCTTGGCCGTTCAAAGGCACCGAAGGAGCCATTGGGCTCTACAATTGGATTGACAAGATGGAGACCGTTCTCTCCATCAGCGGATGTAGTGAAAACCAGAAGGTCCTTTACGCGACCTGCATGTTCCAAGAAGCAGCTTCGTCTTGGTGGAAGCTCCAAGTAAAGACTTTGGGGCGAGAAGTTGCTCTTCACAAGACCTGGGAAGAATTGAAAGAAATGATGATGAGAAAGTTCTGCTCTCGCGCAGAAATTCAGAGCTTGCAACAAGAATTCTGGAACCACACCATGGTAGGAACGGATATCGATGCCTACACCAATCGTTTCAACGAGCTTTGCCAGCTGGTGCCAGACATGGCAAACACAGAAGAAAAGAAAATCGAGAGGTACATCTTTGGGTTACCTCCTGTCGTTAGAGTCCCGCTCAACGCCGCCGCACCTCCGACCTTTGACGAGGCGGTTGCGCGAGCCATCACCCTTACAAGGGATACGGTTCGTGCGGGTATGTTGACCGCTCGCTTGAACGAGCAGCGAACCTCTGACTCCAAGAGGAAATGGAACTCCCACCGAGGGTCAGACTTCAAGCAGCCACCGCCCAAGAAGCAGGAAAGCACAAGGGTTTACGCGATTCAAGCCGCGGAACCATCAAGGAAAGGATACAGCGGGCCTCGCCCATGGTGCAGCAAATGCAAGTATCACCACGAGGGTGAATGCGCAAAAATCGAATGCGCCAAATGTGGCAGACCAGGACACAAGGCGATGAATTGTCGCATCAGAGAAGCTGGATCGAGCGACAGCTGCTACGCATGCGGGAAGCCTGGACACTTCAGTCGGGATTGCCCACAGAAAGGAAACCAAGCTCGCGGGAGAGCTTTTGTGATCGGCGCGGGTGAAGCAAAGGAAGAGCCGAATGTGGTAACCGGTACGTTTTTGCTTAACGGTCATTATGCATCTGTCTTATTTGATACTGGCGCTGACCTAAGTTTTATATCCCATGAGTTTAAAAACTCCCTGGGCTTAGCGACCAGTAGGCTAGACAAACCTTATACTATAGAACTAGCCAATGGTAGGCAGTTATGCGCGAATGAAAGGACTGAGCAATGTGTATTAGTCATGGGAGGTCATGAGTTCAATATAAACTTGTTGCCAATAGATTTGGGAAGTTTCGATATTGTGGTAGGTATGGATTGGTTGGTCGAGAATCTCGCGGAGATTGTTTGTCATGAGAAGCAGGTTCGGATTCCACTGTTGAACGGAGAAACTTTGATGATTCAAGGGGAAAGAAAGGGAGTTGCGACGAAACTGATTTCGTGCCTAAAGGCGCGCAAGTGCCTAAGGAAAGGGTACTACGCCTTCCTGGCGCATGTAATAGAGAAGGGAGATGAGCGAAGAATTGAAGACTTACCTGTAGTGCGCGAATTTCCAGAAGTTTTTCCTAAAGATCTGCCCGGATTGCCGCCACCGCGACAAATCGAGTTTCGAATTGATTTGGTCCCAGGAGCTGCGCCAGTAGCCCGAGCGCCTTATCGATTAGCTCCATCTGAGATGCAAGAGCTATCCAATCAGTTACAGGAACTTTTGGATAAGGGTTTCATACGCCCAAGCTTTTCACCTTGGGGAGCTCCAGTACTGTTTGTTAAGAAGAAGGATGGTTCGTTCCGGATGTGTATTGACTACAGGGAGCTGAATAAGCTGACAGTCAAAAATCGGTACCCCTTACCGAGGATTGACGACTTATTTGACCAGTTGCAGGGATCCAGTTATTATTCGAAGATAGATCTACGGTCAGGATACCACCAACTTAGGGTCCATGAGGAAGACGCGCCAAAGACAGCCTTCCGAACCAGATATGGCCATTATGAGTTCTTAGTGATGCCTTTCGGGCTAACTAATGCGCCGGCTATATTCATGGATCTGATGAACCGTGTGTGCAAACCATACTTGGACAAGTTTGTGATTGTGTTTATAGATGATATTCTAATTTACTCTCGAACCAAGGCCGAGCATGAGCAACACTTGAGGTTGATTTTGGAATTGTTAAGGAAAGAAAGGTTGTATGCAAAGTTTTCTAAATGTGAGTTTTGGCTTAGAGAGGTTCACTTTCTCGGTCACGTTGTAAACGAGAAAGGAATACACGTCGATCCTTCTAAGGTTAAAGCCATCGAAAACTGGGAAGCGCCAAAAACCCCAACTGAGGTGAGGCAATTCCTTGGACTAGCTGGCTACTATCGACGCTTCATTGAGAACTTCTCCAAGTTAGCTCTACCTCTGACCGCGCTAACTCAGAAAGACAAGGCGTTTATTTGGGGCGAGAATCAGGAAGCGGCATTTCAAATGTTGAAACAGAAGTTATGTAGTGCGCCAATTTTATCTTTACCAGAGGGGACGGATGACATCGTCGTTTACTGCGACGCTTCACACCAGGGACTCGGATGTGTCCTTATGCAGCGAGACAAAGTTATAGCGTATGCCTCGCGCCAACTCAAGACCAATGAAAAGAATTACACAACGCATGATTTAGAACTTGGAGCGGTTGTCTTCGCGCTAAAGATTTGGCGCCATTACCTCTACGGTACGAAATGTGTAATCTTTACGGATCATAAGAGCCTCCAACATATATTCAATCAGAAGGATTTAAACATGAGGCAACGAAGATGGGTTGAATTGTTGAATGATTATGATTGCGAGATCAAGTATCATCCGGGGAAAGCGAATGTGGTAGCAGACGCGCTAAGCAGAAATGAGCGAATAAAAACACTACGGGTCAAGGCCCTAAAGCTAACAATTCACGCAGAGCTCTCTACGCGCATCCGAGACGCTCAGCAAGAAGCCTTGAAACCAGAGTTTGTTAAAGCTGAATCCCTTGGGGGTATGATTAAGAATTTGGAACTTAAAGGGAACACTCGATATTTTGCCAACCGCATATGGGTCCCTCTCAAGGGAGGACTGCGCGAGCAGATATTAAACGAAGCTCACAAGACGCGGTATTCCGTACATCCTGGAGCAGACAAGATGTACCAAGATGTTAAAATGTTGTATTGGTGGCCCAATCTTAAAGGCGCCATCGCGACACATGTCAGTAAGTGCCTGACGTGTTCAAAGGTAAAGGCTGAATACCAGAAGCCGTCGGGGTTACTTCAACAGCCAGAAATTCCCATGTGGAAGTGGGAACAAATCTCCATGGATTTCATCACCAAACTACCAAGGACACCTGGGGGTTACGACACGATATGGGTTATTGTAGATCGGCTAACTAAGTCAGCGCACTTCCTGCCGATTAAAGAAACTGATAAAATGGAAAAGTTAGCCCGACTATATATTCGAGAAGTAGTTTCAAAACATGGAGTCCCAGTGTCCATCATTTCTGATAGAGATAGTCGGTTCACCTCAAGGTTTTGGAGATCATTACAAGAGGGGTTAGGTACTCGACTGGACATGAGTACGGCTTATCACCCCCAAACGGATGGACAAAGCGAACGAACGATCCAGACATTGGAAGATATGCTGCGCGCGTGCGCGATCGATTTTGGAGGTAGTTGGGATACCCACCTTCCGTTGGTTGAATTTTCTTACAATAACAGTTATCACACAAGCCTCAAGGCAGCGCCGTTTGAAGCGTTATATGGGCGCAAGTGTAGATCCCCACTGTGTTGGGCTGAAGTGGGCGACAAGCAAATGACTGGTCCAGAAGTGATCCAAGAAACAACAGACAAGATTTTTCAGATAAGGGATCGCCTTAAGGCAGCACGCGACAGACAGAAAAGTTATGCTAATATGAGAAGGAAACCGTTGGAGTTTCAAGTAGGGGATAAAGTACTTTTGAAAGTCTCTCCATGGAAGGGAGTCCCCCGTTTCGGTAAGCGAGGAAAGCTAAATCCGCGCTACATTGGACCATTTGAGATCCTGGAGAGGATCGGTCCAGTTGCTTATAAACTCCGTTTACCCGCCGAACTCAGTGGAGTTCATGATACGTTTCATGTATCCAACCTCAAGAAGTGTTTATCTGACGAAACGTTGATTTTACCGTTGGAAGAAATACATATTGACAAACAGCTGCACTTCGTAGAAGAACCCATAGCAGTAACCGATTGGAAAGAACAAAAGTTACGCAGAAGCAAAATCAAGTTAGTAAAGGTTCAATGGAACTCGAGGCGTGGGCCTGAATTCACTTGGGAAAGAGAAGACCAGATGCGCACAAAATACCCACACCTCTTTCAGAACATGGCTTCTGCCAGCAACGTCTCCTAAATTTCGGGACGAAATTCGTTTAACGAGGGGAGAATGTGACAACCGGTAATTTCCCAAACCCATAAGCTAAGTAATCAACCTAATAATTAGGTGATTGTAAATATTAAGCGCGTGCATTTGTTATGTGCGCCCTGCGCGAGCGCGCCATGTTAGTCAGCGCGTGCAGTTGTTATGTGCAACCTGCGCGAGCGCACCATGTTAAGAACCAGCGTGAGCATATGTTATATGCGCCATGCGTGAATGATTTGGCTTTATGTTTTCATGTAACTTAAACATTATGTTGTCTATGGGTTGACCATCCCGCATGATGCTAAGGCGGGTGCATCCTACATCGTTTATGCGCGTGCGGAAGGGAACTAACCTACCCGCATGGCGGGAACGTTGAGAGCTAGTTTGTCTGAAGCTCCAAGATGGAATTGACTTCAACATGACTGATCACTATGTTGAAATACCAAGACCACCTGGAGAATCTACAAATGAAACTCAAATGTCCCTAACTGCGAGAAGGTTACGCACCTACCCGCAGCAAAGACATGTCCTATACGCAGAAAGCTATGCGCACCAAGTTATACGCGCAGAACACTTGGTCTATTCTCCAGTTAAGGAGATTACTCCCGCCCGAAAGGAAACAGTAGCGTGTTTCAGAGATTTTCCACTTTTTACTGTACACTGACAAAAGTACCTGAAAAAGCACACTGTAACATGAAAAGTCAACTGTCAGCCACCCTATTCTCACCAACCCCAGACCTGCATGTTCTGTCCAAATCAAATCAAAATCTTTTATCCACCACTCCACTCTTAAGTAAATAATAATAACTTCCATACTTTATCATCATTACATTTAGATATGAAAAGATTTTTAATCCCCTAAAGCAAGGGATTGTGTTCCCTTGAGTTTGCCTATAAATTTGTAGCCTAAATTATCACCCAAAACACACTTCAAAGAACTACAAACTTGCACTAATCCTTTCCCAAGCATCCGTTGTTTCCAGCTCCGATCATGTTACTAGGTAAGCCGAGAATATAACCTTGAGACCTACTATCCAACCCTTATATTCTCCTATTTCTTGATCTTAATATATATACTTGTTATTTAATCGTATTCTAGACCTTCGATTCCGAGGCCAACACCAAGAAAACCCGAATCTCGATTAATCCCTTAACAAGAACCTCAGGTGAGTCTCACAGCCCCTATTTTCACTGTTTTCACTGTTTTTTTAATTGCTTTCGGGGCGAGGGACACGTACTTAAATAATGTTTTATCATGGTATACTTACAAGCTATGCAAGCGATTATGTGTTTTAAGTTATGTTTCATGATGAGCAATGCAAACGGTTATCTAAGGTTTTCAATGTATGTGCGCTAGAACTCGAGTAAGTGATCACTTTACCATTGGAACTCTAAGGGTAGGGACTGCTGGTTTGATCCGCCCACTCGTAGGGGTCGCACCTCTTTGCATGGACGAGTGCCTGGCATGGGGCAGTACTATGGGGTTGAGCCCGCTCGTAGGGGTCGCGCCTCTTTGCATGGACGAGCGCCTTGTTTTCCGGCACAACGTCTGCGCGTAACCCGCGGGACGGTATCCTTAGCTCGTAGGGGCAATGCCTCTTTGCATGGACGAGCACAGTTTCTCAGAATTGTTCGCGCGTAACCCGCGGGACAGTATCCTTAGCTCGTAGGGGCAATGCCTCTTTGCATAGACGAGCATAGTTTTCCAGAAACGTCTGCGCGTAACTCGCGGGACGGTTTTACGTTATTTTAGCTCGTAGTGGCTGCGCCTCTTACATAGACGAGCACCGTATCCAGAATTTGTTCACGCGTAACCCGCGGAACGATTTTTATCAGAATATTGTCAGAATTATGTGTTAATACGATTTTACCAAGCAGATGTTAATGATGTTGCCAGAAATGTTTCAGAATGATTTTATCAAGTTACTAAAACTTGTGAACTCACTCAGTTTATACTGATTCAAATGTTTTTACGTGTCTTTCAGGAGATAACTAGGTAGCGCATGGAGTCACACTTAGAGCACCACACGCTGAACATCTAAAACAAGCTTTTTGGAAGATTTTGGTTTTATCCCCTCGATGCGCACGGTTACCCGCCGCGCAAGGGGATATGGCGAGGAAATCTTCAGTTTTATACTTGGATGTTTCTTTTTGTAATCTTTGAACAATGTAATGTGTTTGTAATAAACTTCTCATGCGCAATAAAAATCTTTGAATGTTTTGCAATGGTCCGTGCTTAATTATCAATCCCCACTCGTGCGCGCCCGGCTGTTTCCGCCGCTCAGGGCCGGGTGTGACAGTTCAACTCGCGGTAATCAATACACATGCGAAACGATCCATCTTTCTTTTAACGAACAACACCGGAGCACCCCAGGGCGAAGAGCTAGGGCGAATGAATCCTTTAGCAGTCAACTCTTGAAGTTGGCTTGCCAATTCTTGCATCTCAGCGGGTGCAAGACGGTAAGGAGATTTAGCCACGGGGGAAGCACCAGGGACAAGATCAATACGGAACTCGACTTCACGAGCGGGAGGGATACCAGGAAGATCATCAGGAAAAACTTCAGGGAAATCACGCACAACAGGGATATCGCGAAGCTTCTTCTCTTCAACAGGCTTAACCACATGGGCTAGGAATGCAATACACTTCTTCCGCATGAGTCTTTGGGCTTCGGCGCAAGACATAAGTTTAAGACCACTGGAGGGTTTTTCGCCGTAGATGTAAAGATCACCATTTTCTCGAGGTAGGCGAATCAATTTCTTGGCGCAAATAACTTCGGCGCGATTATGCGAGAGCCAGTCCATACCAATAATAACATCAAAGCTTCCAAGAGGCATAGGGATGAGGTCGATCAGAAAATCGTTTTCGTTAAGGTTAAGCGTACAATCTTTAATCACCGAGTTAATTAAAACAGTTTCACCGTTAGCCAATTCAACTGAAAAATCTTCTTTTAAATCGTTGCGCGGTCGCGCAAGCTTCTGCTCGAAGGCGCGAGAGATAAAGCTTCGATCGGCGCCAGTATCAAAAAGTACAGAAGCATAAAATCCGTTAAGTAAAAATGTACCATTAACTACGTCATTATTCGCTTGCGCTTGGTGCGCGGTTATGTTAAAAGCTCGTCCACGCGTCACTTGGTTCGAAATCTGGTTCACCGGATTCGCTTGCGTAATCTGAACTTGTAGTCTTGGGCACGCGTTCCGGAAATGACTGGGATCACCGCAGTTAAAGCACGATCTGGGTCGTGGGTTTTGGTAGATTGATTGTGGGTTCTGCGGGTAGACTGGTGGTGTTGGCGCAATTGGATTGGCGGGAAGGACTCTACAGTTTTCAGCAGTGTGACCAGTACGGCCACATCGGGTACAAAGTCGACACGGGGTTTGGGTTGGGTGGTGAAATCTACAGGTTGGGCAAAAGGGATGGTTTCCTGTGTAAGGTTTCTTAGGAGGCGGGGCAGGGAGTGCTGGATTGGTTAAGGCATAGTTATGGACTGCAGGAGGTGCTGGGTAGGTTGACAGTGGGTTAGGCGCGTAAACTGGGGGTTGGTAAACGGGTTGCTGGACAATGGGCGGGTTGGTAAGCGCATAGGCCTTGCGCCTGCGCTTGAGGTTGTTACGGTTTGAGGGTTCTGGTTTGGTTTCTGCGGGTTCAGGGACAGTTTTGGTGGTTTTGGTCTTCTCAGTTCCCCGCAGGAACAGGGTTCCTGCTCTGACATGGTTGTCGCTAAGCACAGCGGCCAACTCGATGGCGTCAGAGAGGGTAACTGGGTTTCTGGCCCATACAGAATCTTGAATTTCCATGGGGAGACCCCCAAGGAATTTCTCTATGGCTCGGCGGGAAGGGGTAACAAGGTGAGGGACCAGTAAGCTTAGCTCGTGGAAGCGCGTCGCGTACTCGCGCGCTTCACCGCTGTATTGCTTCAAGTTCCAGAATTCTTCCTCCAGGCGCTTAATTTCGTTGGGAGGGCAGAATTCTCGCGTAAGAATCTCCTTGAATTCCTCCCATGTCATGCTAGAAGCAGCCTCTGCGCCACGCGCATGAGCTACTCCATTCCACCATGTAAGCGCTCTGGATTCCAGGACACTGGAAGCATATAGGGTTCGTCTTTCTGAGGGGCATTGGGTATGGAGGAAAGTGTTTTCTATTTTCTCAAGCCACTGGAGCATCACGGTGGCTCCTTCAAGACCTGTGAACTTTGGAGGGTTACCCGCATTAAATGTCTTAATGTTATAACTCGAGGTGTTGGTATTGTTTTGGCTCAAAGCTTGGGCTATTGCGGCGGCCATTTCCTGGGAACGTTGCTGTCTACGCATGCGCGAGGCTTCTCTTCTCTGAAATCGGCGAGATAGCGGAGGCATTCTATAAAAATTTTAATTTTAGTTAATATCTTGGTTTTTATCGCAAAGTTTTAATCTTATAAAGCTTGGTTTCACGGAGTTAGATGCTATCAAAAGTTAAAGTAGATTAAATGACCCTAAATGCAGACTTAATAAAGGTAACAAATTCGAATCAGAAATCGACAATTCATGTATCACCATGACTTTCCGAATTCCCAATTTAAAATATACGAGTAAACGAGTATTGGAGATTGACGATTCATGTATCACCATGACTTTCCAATCTTCAATATAAAATATACAAGAAAATGAGTATTGGAGGTTGACAATTCATGTATCACCATGACTTTTCAAGTCTCCAACCTCAGAACATAATCGTAAATGGAAATTGAAAATCAACTATTCATGTATCACCATGACTTTTCGGATTTTCAATCCCAACAAACGAATATGTAAGTAAAATCAATAAAAATCGAAATTCACAAAAATCGAAATATCGCGGAATAAAACATAAAACCATATACTGCGCAAGCGCGAGCATATTCATAAATAACGAGTAATTAACAATAAGCGCGCAAACATGAGATTTCTCTCATGCGCGAGAAGGGACTCTTAGGTATTCTAGGCCGTTACGTCTAACCACCTATCCTAAAGTCAACGAGCTCTGATACCAATCTGTAACACCCCGACCAAAGGCGGATTATACATCGGGGCGCCACATATTGCTTCATTACTCGCGACACTATTGGTGTCAATATTTATTAATACACATTTTATCGCGCACGCGCAGCGGGGAAAATAAAGAACATAAATCAAACATAAATCAATATATTATAAATTATAACATTCAAACAACATTAACTTGTCTTGATACATTTTAATTCTAGGTCCAAAAGTAAAAACGTCCTACGTGTCCACAAGCTCCAAAACAGCTACTGCAAACCTGAACATGTGTTAAAATAAACGTCAAACACTTGCGTGTTGGTGAGAAATCAAGTTTAATACAATACATAGATAACAATAAATCTGCGCGCAACATGTGTATGTCTGGTTTTCAACAAGGGTGTAATCTGATCGGGACCAACTCTAAGAGACAAGACTGCCAGTGCTCACAATTGAGCTCACAAACAAGACTAACTGTGCAAGTGTAACAAAAGAGAAAATCATAAACGAATGTTCTCCCGTGTTCATCTAATGGTACCATGAAAACTGCGGAATAGACCGACAAGACGGTTAATGATCCACACATACAAATAAACAGCCAAGTCTACGTCCTCAACACATGGGATACTGCGCGACTAAAGTTCATAAACAGTTTAAGACTCAAGTTTTGTATGAACACATGAACATCCCAAAGCAAAAATAAAAAGGGATTAGATACGAGATAACTCACTTGATAAACGATGCGGTGTAAGATAAAGCAAGAACCAACTTTAAACAAGCACAAGTTAACCTATAAATAAGATTATTGTTTTAATGATCTGTTTTAAGTCTTGATTATAAGTTAGCATAATTAATAAGTAAATTATTATATATAATATATATATATTACCGGAAAAGCAGGGAAGAACAGGGAGGAAGACGGAGGCAGGAGAGGAAGACGGCAGAGAGAGCAAGGAGCAAGAGAACAGGAGAGATTAAGTGTTTGTGTGTGATGTGTTATGAAAATATTATTATTATTTATAGGAAAACCCTAGGAGACACAAACCCTAGAAAAAGGGGAAAAGATCTCAAAAAGTAAAAGAAAAGATATCAACGGTAAAAAGTTCTGAAAAGTAAAGATATCAAAAGATATGGCAGCTGCAGGGGGCAAGATAAAGCTGACAGGGAACAGTAAAAAGCATGGGCGGATCAGATAAAGGTACTGGTCAAGCATGGCAAAAGCAGATCTCAAAAGATTATGTCAGTCACTTTATCTGTCAACCAATGGGGTTGGTGCGCATGCTGCGCCGAAAGTAACTATTCAGACATTAGATGGGTTAGGTCAACGGCTCAAAAGATAAGACAACACAAAAGCAAACGGCTAGACTTAAACAGAAGATACAAGGGTTAAGCGCGGGAAGGCTGAGTGCGCGAGCGCGAAGGCTGGCACAACAATCCTTAGCGTACTGCGGGAAGAATCACAAATCCTTAGCGTGCTGCGTGAAGAACAAGAATTCTAAGCGCATCGCGGGAAGAACATACATCCTTAGCGCATTGCGGGAAGAACATGCATTCTTAGCGCGCTGCGGGAAGAGTTCTCTTCACGCATCGCAGGAACAAGATGTCTTCACGCAGGCTTCCATGTAAGGAGTCTGGCGCGTGGAGCTGCAGACATCCTTAGGCGGGAAGAACCAAAGGACAAGCAAAGAGTTAGAGGGAAACAAGGCTTAAGGGCGGGACGGCGACAAGAGGGAAAAGAAGGCGGAAAGAGAGAAGGAAGGGGGAGGGGACGGCGGAAAGAAAGAGAGAGAAAGAGGCGGGAAGGAAATTTATATTATTATTATTAAAAGTAAAATATAAGTATAAATAAATATTAAATCATAAAAGAAAGAGATCGGGTCAGAGAAACGGGTACCTGGGTCGGGTCGGATCAGGGCAGATGTCACATTAGTATCACGCCCGGTAGTTTATATGATCAGTATGAATTTGGTCCTTTAGAAAGGGTAAACACCACCGTGGTGTTGGCGGACCAAACTCGTACACTTCCTCGGGGCATGGTGACTAATGTAATGCTTCAGGTGGAGGAATTTTTCTACCCAGTTGACTTTCTTGTACTTGACTATGCTAAATGTGTGAATAATACACAACCGCAAGTCATATTAGGTAGGCCATTCCTCGCCACAGCACATGCGTTAATTGATTGTGCTAAGGGGATTTTGGGAATCAAGTGTGGAAACCGTGATAAACGGTTATTATTGTTTGAAAATTCTACTAATCCTCTTGTTGACAAGTGTGTATCCTTGCACAAGGATCGCAGAAAAGAGGAATGTTTTGTGATTGACGGGATAGATAAGAAGGGATTTGAGAAACTACAGAGTGAGAAGGTGGAAGAGAAAGGTAACCGACCAAGGAAAAAGAAAGTGAGACAGCTGCCCAAACAAAATGATCGATAATGGAGACTGAGGATGCTTGGGACAGGTTCTGGCCTACCGGAAGACTGGCAACAAATGATTGAAGAAAAGCGTGCTTATAATGAGAAGGTTGCACGGGAGCGGGCCAGACACCCACCTTGAATGGCATACAAGTTTCAAAAGGGTGGTAATTGTACATTTTGTATATTTTAAGTTTCCATTTTGTTTTAGTTTTTATATCACTAATTGTTTTTCAAGCGTTCCATCATAGCAAAAGCTAAGTGTGGGGATACTGCACCACGAGAAAATGAGGTTTCAGTTAAGTGACCCAGAGTTCTTTCATGTTCATTTTGCTGTGGTTAATCCAGGTACGTGTATATTATGTTTTAACCGAACTTTGTGGGTGTAGTTCACTATAAACCCTCACGAACCCCACTCGTCCTCCCGGGCTACCGGGAGGTTTACAGGGCTTGTTGCATATGCTAAATGCAATCGTGATTCCTACGAAAGTGAGTTAGGTCTTTAATCGTTTTTAACTTGTTTAACAAATATTATGAAACGACTTAATTTGGCTCGGTAATTGTTTTAATAAAATTAACAGAAAATCATATTCATAACTCGTAAAAGACCTATGTCTTACACTTGTGAGAAGCTTGCTTCTACACGTCTCGAAATTTTGCAGGTTCGGTTGTCAGTTTGGTACTTGGTCAAGACGAGAGTATACGAGTGTTTATGAGAGTTCGCGAGCCAACTGGTCCTTTTCCAATCTCATTGATATCAGGTGATTTCAGTTTCATAATTTATTTTGTCTTATTAGTTTAAATGTTAAAAGTGTAATTGTATATTTGCTAGGATAACCGTCACATTTAAGCCCGAATTTTTAAATTGTTTAACAGTCAAAAAGTCAATTTCAACCCCGTCCCTCAAATGTTCATTAATTGTTTAAATATTTTAATATTGAGGACAATGTAAACCTCAAGTGTGGGGATGGGGGAAATTTGAAAATTTTAGCCCGATAGTACCTCGAAGAGTGTTCAGAAACCAAAGTTATTAACTGTTAATTATTGTCATTAATTCCAAGTTATAGGTTTCTAGTCATAGTTGGTTTTTCAGCTTCTCGATAGTTTTACTCACGAATGTTTTCAAAAAGAGAAGTTGAAAATAGGGTCTTTTAGGCGGGGATAACGAGTCAAGGGGACGGGTATACATATTTCATATCGGCAGCCCATTATTCCAAACATATTGTGAGATGGCCCCCTATAATTAATACACATATTTTATAATAGATATAAAACATGTCTTACAGCATTGATTGAGGGAAACCGGTATATTTTACAGAGTTAGAATTTTCTTGTCACATGCTTATCGAGATCTTAATACCACCACCTGTATGGAGATTAGGATTTTAGAAAACCCTTACGTACACTTTTCCCCTCACTAAATAAATTTCCTTACCCGACATTATTCCCCTAGGAGCCCATTTGGACCATATTCCTTTTCATTTATTAAACTCAACATTACACACCATTTCAGCCTTGGCCTTCACTTTATTTTAACCATGTGTGATGAAATCTAGTTCGTTATCGAGTTGTATTTAGTCAGTTGTTGAGCATAGTACACAATGTACGTATGTCTCGGTTGAGTTGTAAATATGTGTTTATTTGAGTTGTATATTTATTTGCTTCAGTATATTGTCTATCAGCTGCAAAAAAAAAAGCAAAAAGCCAAAAAAAAAGTCAGTTCTTATTCAGTTATGTAATTAGCAGTCTGTTTATTTTTGATTAGTTGTTTGTGTATTTGTAAACTGGGTTACATCCACCTTAGTCACTAAATATGCCTATTCTGCACCCAACCTAAGCCCCAGCAAAACCTTAGTCCGAGTCTTTATGCCTATTCTGCACTCACACTATAAACTGGGTAATGGGTGGAGATAAGACTGGCCTGCAAGCTTATTAAGTTATGACTCATATTTGGTATTTGAGGGCAGAGACATATACTGGCACATCTTTAGCTAGTCCAGATATTAAACCGAGAGTTGATAGTGTGAGGGGTATGAACATGTATCCTTTAACCGGAAACAAAGTACACTCGTCTGGACGGCTCTATTGTTTTTATTATAGCACTTAACCGTATTTGTGGGATGTCAATCTAGAAAGTGTCAGTCTGGGAAACTGGGTATGACCTTAAACCTTACTAGTATTAATGGCGATAATTCACATACCTATGATGGAGGTTAATGTTTACTTTAGAGTTTTGCTTGAGGGCAAGCAAAAGATAAGTGTGGGGATGTGATGGTCGGGTATTTTGTATATATATTAGTGTATTAATTATGTAGTTTTATTGAGTATATTGTTAGAACTTCGGTACTTCATACGTGCTTTTGTATTTCAGGTAATTGATCGTTAAAGATGCTAAATGCGAGATACGAGCATGGAATGATATCTCGGGAAGACCGAAGCATGATTTGATGTCTTGGGAAGTTTTACAAGGATTCGGGAAGAGTATGGATGAGAAATCATAAGCCAATGCTAAAACTGAACAAGATGGGTTAACAAATGCGACCTTGAAGTAAAAAGAGCATATCCTGAGCTAGAAAATGAGTTACGGGAGCCATAATATATGAATTTTGGGTTTCTCAACGAGAGGAATCCAAATATGAGGTTTTCTTAGGTCTCGGTATGCGACGGGTAGGGTCTATGGCCATCGCGATATGCGATGGTCTTAAAAAACGTGAAAACAGATTTTGACCTATATCTTCTATTTTCCGAACCCTAATCAGGATGGACGACCAGAAGCAGCTATTAGGCGATTTTGGGTGAATTCTAGGGCTAACAATCATCACTTGATCAAGCCTAATGGCCTTCCTCATCATAATTGAAGATCTATCGATGACGATGCTTGGCTAGTCTTCTCCGAATCATACCTGGGATGTAAAGTTTGTAACAATTTCAGTTTCCTCATGTGACTAATAACATTTATGTATAATTTTTTATGGTTAATCTATGATTATTGATATTTAGTATTTCTATGTGTTCAATTGATTTATGTTTACGTCGATCTGAACGATTAGTTACCAGTTGCTATAATAATTGATCATAGGGTTGTTTGATTAGGTTGAATACGACAAAGCATATAATTTCCCTTAACTGAGTCACACTGGCAGGGACCGTTTGATAAACAGTGCCGTGTGTAAAGCAATTATTGTTGCCTAAGGTTTTGTCTAGTTGATTAGTCTGTAGTTAACCGTTAATGGTTAATCTGTTAGGTTGCATGAGATTACTGTGAGTTACCTACTTGAAGTCCCGGGTGTGATTTGCTTTGTTAATTGATTGAAACTCGTTTACTTTTTTGTTTGCTTAATTCTCTAAATTCACTTTAATTGTTTGTGTGATCAGCACTAAAAACCAGTCACTTCATAATTAGAAATCTGTTACACGAATACATTGATGACATACTCCTGGTGGATATGATACCTTACTTATCCTATCTATATAATTTAACTAGGTTTTTGATTGACTCAAACGACGGTCGTCAATTTTCTTACCACTTCATCAGTGTATGGTTTCATGGTTTTATATCCTGTATTGAGAGAATTGCCAAATTCTGAAATTCCGGGTCCATATGCAATTTGTTTATCTGGGTATCACTGTGTCCATTCTAGCGATTGTCGGATCCTACTGTCACACCCCAACCTAAGGCAGAAACTCCGGGGCGTAAGCTGATTTCTCACAGCTCTCAATGTACTATCATGCAATAATTTAAAGGTGACAATATATATTTAATTTAATTAAATATCCAAATAAATTTAAATATAAAGTATAACTCATATAAAAAAACAATGAATACAAATTTAAGTCTTGATTATAAATTTTCTAACTTAATTCTTCACTAAATCTTCACCAAATCTTGCAACTGGTTCAAACAATAACCTGCATATGCGCATAAAATAGAAAGGTTTGTCAACAGCACGTGTTAAGTGAGAAAAACACCAGTTTAAGACATTACAATAATAATATATAAATAAAGATGCAAACTATTCCTATGAGATAAACAGTTAAGTCATAGCACATAGACAATTCAACCAAACGATAAAAATGGGGTTAAACCATTGCCATATAAATGGACATTGGTTACCAAAGATAGTCGTATAATCATACTATAAATGATGGACCTCTCCGAAATGCATTCAAACAAAGCACGTAATCAAATAACAAGTTAGGCATAAACTAATATACACAAAAGGATAAACAGTTGTCGTTTTGAATACTAGATAATAGATAAGTATTGTAAATACCCATATGTCCCTAGAAGGATTAAAAATAAGTAAAAAGGGAAGTGATTACTCACTTTAGCAATTTAAGAAAAGCGGGAATGATTCAATAAAAAATGGTAAACCATGCTCTTCGGGAACTACCGACGAGAAATCCTAAGTAACAATAATTGCGTAATAAATACAAATGGAATAACGAATCTAAAACTAGATAGAAATTCGGGACTTGATGAACAGATGTGTTCTTGCGAAAGTTAAATATTACATAGATTTATTTTTAATTTTACTATCAAAGTTTTATCGTAAATAATATAAATTAATTATACAAAATTACATAAAAGTACTTAAATAAAGATTTATAAAATTTTTGGATAGAGTATATAAAGAGATTGTTTAAAATATTTATTTTAAACTAAAAATATTCAATATATATTTTTATTATTAAATAAGATTTCTTATTAAATTAATATTGTAAATAATAAATGAAAAATAATAAATTTTTTATAAACCAAAATCACTAAAAAAAATAATTGACTTTTAATATGTTAATTAACAAGATGAATTTTAAATGTATATTTTAAATTAAAACCCGTTTAAAGTATTTTAATAGTAAAACCTTTAACATATTTTAATATTTATTACATATATATATATATATATATATAGGGGTAGGTTATTATAAAAAGTTAAGAATGTCTAAAAAGTGTAGGAAGAAATATGGGACGTTGGATCTTAGCAATCAATGGTTAAAATGGAAAGTTGAGATAATTTGGAGTGTGTTTTATTTTATAGGCTAAGAAAAATGTGTTAAAGGGCATAATCGTCTCATGTCTTATAATATATATATGGAAATATTTATTAAAGCTTTAATTATCATATCTTCATCCAAATTTAAACCTAATACCAAGAGCATCCATGAACTATATCATGAACACCAATAATTAACACAATAACATTATTACACACTATATGAAAAAACCTTGCTGAATTACCAGGAAAAACACATAACGTAAAACACACTAGAATATCAAGAACACATAACGTAAAACACAACACCAAGAACAAAAACACACTTATTTTTTTAATGACAACTTATTCTTGATTCATATATAGTTATAAGATAAACCAACATTCGTGGATATACCATTAACATAAAAAAATTCAACACACAATATTAAAAAACTAAAGCACATTGAAGTAAAACATGAACTAAACCGCTATAGCTATAAATTCAAGAATTTTTGATGAACTAAAACACACTATATAACAAAATACACATAACTAACATCATGAACAAAAACACCATATTATTGATCTTACAAATAATCAACATTCATGAACAAAAACACACTATATAACAAAATACACATAACCAACATCCATGAACAAAAAACACAGTTACAAGAAAATACATAACCCTCAGATCAGCCGCCACATTCAACAATATCCTCAAATTACCAATCGTTGCATCTGCAAATCAACAAAGTTTAAGTCTATCCTCTCACCAAAAATGAACCATAAGGTATTTCAAAATTACTTGATATTATGGATTTTCATGAATCAGATCCTCCATAAGGTAAGTTTCAATCTCTGAAGTTGGGTATTATCATCCAAAGCAGCAACAGATTCAGATCTAAATGCACATCTCGCTTGCAGCGCACAATGGAAACCGGGTCTGGTGGTTTTGAGGCATGCTTCTTTTTTCCAATCATAAACCCAACACAATTTGAATATAAAGAATGTTGATAGGTGATGAAAGACGGTGGTCGTTTGCGGCGATAAATCTGAACACAGCATCTTCGTCATTTGAATCTTTACCGGAAACGATCCACTTAATTATTGGTCGGCGGCATAGATAGATATGAACGGATTCTCCTTCGTTAACCTAGCAGCGGCGGTTGTGGTTTCAGATGGGTGGTGGATGTTGTCAGAGTGGCTGGGTGGCAGGTGACGGTGGCTTGTTGAATGAAAGTGGTGGCTGGATGTAGATGGTTTCAACAAAATTGAAAGAGAGTTAAAGCTAGGGTTTTTTATTTATTTTAACTTGAGTATTTCATGGATATGGAAGTATTGACTTAAAACTTCCCTAAAAATAATTAATACGCATGAGAGAAATTATATACTTAAGACTTCCCTAAAATTATGAATCTGCATTAATAAATTAATTAACTCCAAAATTAAAAAAAAAAAATCATTCTTGACCATCCTACCCCCATGTGTTATATTTAATCTAATGGTTAATATTATTTCCTACACTTTTTAGGAAAACTTGACTTTTTATTTTAACCTTGCTATATATATATATACCTACATATAGGTGGTTTAACCAACGTTCGGAAAACGATTAGCTACTGTGCCGGTTTTATAAGAATATCCATTAGTTATAAGTTTTATACTATTTATAATATCATTTAGGGGTTAAATATAATAAATTAGCTATAAAAAATGCTTCAAAAAATAAAAGGGGCTGGCCAAGTAAATCAAGAAATACGAATATGTTTTGATTTATTTTACATAATTAATAACGTCAGTAGCGCGTTAGGCAAGATTAGCATAACCATGATACAATTTTCAAGTTTATAACGAGAATTAAGGCACAAGATATCTAAACGGGTCTCGAATTCATGGTTTACGGGTCTGATATATGGGTTGGAAGATGGGTAAATGGGTTTTTCTAACATAAACTGCGAATCAGTCCCAGAACTATTGAGATTGATACAAACAACGATTAAAGTTCAGGTTAGGGTAATAATTGTATATGTTTGAAAATTATTTTATATATATTAAATAAATATAAATACATATAATATTAAAATAATATTAACTCGGTAATTGCGTATTTTATTGCTAAAATTTTCCCAACATCGAAACGGGTCGGGTCATGATTAATAAAATAATAAATTAAAATTGGAGTTGTTACACTTACGTGGGCGTAACGTGTATTTCATTAAAGCTTTGTGCTAAAACCGCAATTAAATTTCCAAAACTCAATAATTCAAAAAAGTGATAGTTCATAAATGATCAACAAGATATCTCACGATATTTTTAAACTTTGAGTCGATCACTCCCGTTGTCAACCATATGTTAACCCCTGTAGAGTATCGTTGGATCCTAACTGGGACTAAACATATGTAAACCCCACATATAACAAACTTGTATATTCACCTTGGATGATGAATGCTTATGTATATATTGATTACGGGGGTATGTGTATACGGAGACACTAGCTTGATAGTCTAATTAATCCTATATCTTGATATATTTAATGGCTGGTAAGCGAACTTGGATGTTTACGCTAAGCGAACAACAATATCAGTGATTGTCGTAGACTACTCATTCTTGTGTTAATTATTTATATATGAAAATTTTGGCAAGTGTTGACTCATCAAAATCAATATGATTCTATGTCGAAAAAAATAACAAAAGTGTTGCACGCTTATATGCATATCTCTTCAAATCAGAAAAATTCAAAAATTGTGTGTAAATATTTATGTTTTATCAAAAAGTTTCAAAAGTGTCAAAAAGATTTTATTTTTAGTTTTATTTTTAATTGATAAATATTTAAATTCTTATTTATTTTTAATTGTATTTATTTTTATTTTTACTTATAAAACATTAAAACTTTGGGATATTAAATACTTTATGAGCCTGAATAATCAGTGAGTTAATTTTACAAAGTTTAGAAACCTAAAGTGCAATTTTTTTTAATCAAATGGTGTCTTTTGAAAACTTAACATTTTTTGAATCAAGTGTTGTGTAGTTGACCATTCAGTCAGATCAAGAACAAACTTGCATTTGAAAATATTGAAGTTGCAGATGGTGAAACGCGTGAAAGAAATCGAGAACTCGACAGGTTGGTGGTTGAATATGAAGATGATCTTATCATGTTTGAAGATCCGTCAAAACGCAAAGGAACGACACCATTCGGCTCAAGAAAATCAACAAAGAGGAATTAGATGTCGAGCCTCCTGTATATGATTTTCCTAAATCTATTGTTGTCTTTAAGAAAGAGAATAAGATTGAGAATCACGTCTCCACGAATGAAAAATAAAGAATCATCCGAGTCCAATAAGGGTTTGGATCATTGAACTTTGAAGCACTTTCAGATATCGAGATTGAAGATGTTAATGAATGGCTGACCAAGCATGGTTAGAGACGAAAGCACCTATCTATACAAAAGCCTAGAGGGAGATATATGGCTAAATATAAGAGGCTTAGGTATAAATAGTATCTCAACGTAATTTATCGTTCTGTTTAGCTTTCGTTTAATCATTGTATGGGCACGAGACTCTTTTGGTATGGGCAAACCCATCTTACCCCATTAATAGAAACATAGGAGGCATAAAGTTCCCTATAAAAGTGATACTATTCTCCATAGCCTTTTTGGACATCTTGGGCATTTTCACATACAAGTTTTTTTTTTCATATTTTAATTTCTTTTTGCTTTGGTTTGCAACACTTGATCCGAGATCTGAGTATTCTAATGATTTTCGCTCACTAGATATACGGATTGACCAAAACAACTTGTTAGATCCATTTCGAAAACCTACAAGCGATTCGACGCAAATTTGGTTGATACCGAGAATATCGGCACTATATCGTAAAACAAGAAATCTAAAAATAACTGTTGTCGCACAACCATGTTCTATTACATGGTAGCATTATTGAAACATCTAACCAAGACGATTTATCTTGGGGTTTCTTAGATACACCATATGGTGTTACCAAAACACCAACCCAATCCGCCACGGATCGTGCGATTCTCCACGAATTGGTGGGGTGTTTTGGAAAAATGTGTTTCTTTTGTCATTTGTTCGTCTTTTTTTATTGTTTTTGTTGTCTTTTCTTTTTGTTTTTATTTTTATTTTTTCATTTTGTTTGTAACATCTCGAAAAATACCATATGTATCTTTGGGTTAATTTGTCAAACTTTGAAAATATAAGGACCCAAAAATAATTTAATAATAAATATGGTAAAGAAATAATATATATGGAATAAAATTAGTTAGAAGAATTCATATTAAGAAAATGGTGGAAGGATTTCCATCCCACATGGAAAGTAGGAAGAAAATGGAATTTCTTTCCAAGGGTATAAATTCCATCCCACATGGAAAGCGTGATAAATTTGAAAGCTCTTTATAAGAGATGGAGTTTCGATAGTAATATTCTTTTATGTATAGCATTTATCAAGTGGTCCTAGCGGAGGGTGCGCAGCACCCGACGCGCACGCGCACGGGCGAGGACGATGGCGATGGCGACGGTGAAGGGGGTTGGGCGCAATGTGGCGCTTTGATGGCGCACGCTCGAATTGTCGCGAGCCACTTGAGAGCCGCCTTATTGTATTTGGATAGTGGAAGCGAGGTCAAGAAGTGGCAATATGTAAAAAGTATAAGGACTAAAATGAAAAATCTTGATTTCAAGACCCATCGCGATACGCAACGGATCAGGTGAGTAACCCATCGCGATACGCGATGGGTACGCCACAAAGCCCCAGGATGGGCGGTGCCGCGATACGCGATCGCCCAACCTCTCGGGTCATCGCGATACGCGTTGACCAAGCGAAGTAATCGTGACACGTGTCCAACCACGTGGCGCCACGTGTCAAAACGTGGCAGGTCCACTAGGTTACCAATCAAGCCTAGTGGGCGGTGTCGCGATACGCAATGTCAGACCCAAAAAAGTCCATCGCGATACGCGATGGAATATAATAATCAATGGCGGTTAACAAATCCATCGCGATACGCGATGGATCCCTTTTTGACCCGTCGCGTATCGCGAAGGGTCTCAATCTCAACCCTATTAATAAGGGAGCCGGGCTCTGCTTTATGCATCCCAAATTCTCTTCTTACTATCAGTTGTCTCGATAATCGTGCCTCAACCCCGACGTTCCGACTATCCGCTCTCGAAGTACGTGCAAGTGTTGAAGTCATGTTTGTTTGTGTTTCCAATTAAACACCGACAAGTAGAAGTGCTGCCCGTGTCAAGCTTAGGCATTTCAAATAAGCTAGCCATATAAGGTAGGGGTTATGCCCAAATTATTTTATGATATATGGCTTAGACCCTAGTCGGGGGTAGATAAAAAGGTAAAATATAGTTAATTAAGACAAGGGAATAAATAAAATATTATTTCTTTATAATTATAAAGATTTTATAATAGTAAGGAACTTGATATATATGTTTCTTCATGAAGAAGAACGTAGTGTTTAAATGATAAAACTTCTTGGACTAAAGGTCCAAGTATTTTATAAAAGAGAAATAACTATCAAGGTAATGATTATGCTAATAAACTAAAGGTCTAAAGCTAGATCACTGATCTAGTATTTATAAAAGATTATTCTCGTACTATAGGTCCGAGGTAACAAGAAGATTACATCAGTTGGTTAAACTGATCATAACAAAGGTGAATATGTCCAACTCTTTACAATTTTATAGATCGAGTCTTATTAAGGATTACATGGGATTTTGTATTCCTAAAACATTATAAACAAAGGTAATCGATGGCCCTCAGGCTATCGTATACGTTTGTGTAAGGCCCCGTTACCGATAGCCCTACCTTAGTGTTGGATTTACTCATAAACACAATTCTTAATATCAGAGTTAATTAAAACTTTACGCGGAATATAAAACTTCAACCATAACATTTTACACAACCTTCAAATCTTGTCTTGTAAAACATTCAGAGTTATTTAAACATAAAACATGGTCTTTAAAACATCACAACATTTCTTGGAGATGCGAGTATCTTCGATTCCAGGCCATGTGTCTTCAATCATGCGAGCTGCCTCAACCTATTTGTCTGCGTGCATACTAAAAGTCAGCTACGCTAAGTGAGTTCTAGTTAATCGCATAACTAACTTTACATACACATATACGTTCCTGAAGGTACGCATTACATACATAACTTGTACTTTATTCATCCATACACATTTATAACTAACCTTACGTTTAAAGGGCATTTCTGTAACACCACGGGAATTTTGGGTCAAAAATGTCAAGTTTCCAAAATTATAGGGATCAATTCTGTCAACTTCCAATACCAAAGGGCTAAAATGAAAAATCTGATTTCTTTTCCTCTCGCGGTACGCGACAGGACAAAAGACAAGCCCATCGCGGTACGCAATGGCGCTTGGTAAAATGTTCTAGAAGAAGTCAACAGCGTACGCGATCGCTGTTGAGCCTACGTCATCGCGTACCGCGATGACGTGGCCTGACACCTTTTCACCACATGTCCACACGTGGCACACCGGTCGCCACGCGTCCCGACACGTGGCCACACGTGGAATATCGCCCACCACGTGTTAACACGTGGCACAACGTCTGCCACGTGGCGACACGTGGCAGACCTACTGTCTGCATCATCAGACCTACGTCGAGCTACGCGAAGGGTCCCAGGGTCCGAGCGCGGTACGCGATTGGACCCAAAGTTTGCCTATAAATAGCAAGGTCTGGATTTGATATTGTCACACCTCACAATCAGTTTACAATCATCTCTCTACTCTCTCTCTAAGCCTCGAAATTCGTGCCAACAATCCACCTCGAAAATCGTGCCCCGATTCCTCGATAAACGTGCCATACCTCGATATTCGTACCACTCCCCGACGACATTCCGAACTCAAAGGAGGTGCTGTTTTTGCATCCCGACGATCACCTAAAAGTGCGTGTCGTGAAGAGGTGGTGTCTCGATTTGCGTGCCGAAGTAAAGTGGTGATCAAGGCGAGTCTTGAAAGGACTAAGCGGCGTAGAAGTGCTGCTCGAGTATCTAGGGAATTATAAGCCGAGAAAAGGTAAGGCTTACTACCAGACTAAAATAATAATAAAATATTATAAAGGCTTAATGCCCTAAGTCGGAATTATACTCGATATTTATGAAAAGAAAATATATAACAAAGAAAAAGAAATATAAAAGTGTAGGTATATATATATGTGTATGATTATATATATATACATACATATATATATATATATATATATATATTTCTTTGTTATGAATATTATTTAAGTAATAAGTGTATTCTTAAATAATAAAAGAAAAAGAATACGTTTCTTAGAAAAGAAGAAACGTCGGGTTTTTATAATAAACTAAAGGTATATAAATATTACTTTTAAAACTAAAGGTTTTAAAGTAAAAGATTATTGAACTAAAGGTTCATCGAGATAAATAAGACTAAAGGTCTTAAGCCGGATTGTATATCCGACTAATAAAAGTTATACTCGTACTATAGGTGCGAGATAGCAAGAAAGAGAACGCAAGGACGGTGTTGGAAACCGATCCCGATCAAAGGTGAATACGCCCCACTTTTACAAACTTGTTTTCAAATAAATAAACGTGTTATGTGTAAAACTTTACATGAGACTAAGTGTCTCTAAAAACATTATGAATAAGAGTAAAAGCCTAGCCCTCAGGCTGTAGTATACGTTTGTCTGGATCCTTACATATGTGGTAAATGCGGTGGGCACATCGCACCACGCCTGGTCACGACCTCCAGCCACGATGGGCCGAACCAAAGTATGTTCGAGTGAGAATGACCTTGTGTATATTTATGGTACCTAAGTACATCGGGACGCTGCGGTGTCTTGCTGGGGTGACCTAGGTAGAGGCTCGAGTTTATAATGATGTTGTTTTAACTTTGTTATTCCTAAGCCAAGATGGGCCGAGGCACGCGTAACCCTTGAGGGGTAACAAAGTAAAAGAAAATGTTTCCGCGTCAGCATATTCACCAGCATTTGTTGCTGACGTATTTTTATAACATTTTGCAGGTAACCAAGATTAGAGCTAAAGGACGAAGGCTCAAGAATCCGATGGCTCGGATAATTTTTTTAAAATATAAAATATGATGTTTTTTGTTAAACTTATAAACAAGTAAATTCAATCGAGACTTTTGTCTCGACTTTTGTAATGTAAATATTTTACACCTTTAATCCTTATATTTTATAAAGTCTTCCGCTAACAATCGTAACTCTGATTTGTTTACAAATGTGGTACCAACTATCGAGTCACACGCCTAGGCCTAAGATGGGGGTGTGACAATTTCACCCTACATACCTCGGATATTATTAGGGTCCGGTACCCTCCATCCTCGGATATTATTAGGGTCCGGTCTCCCTTCATCCTCGGATATTATTAGGGTCCGGTCTCCCTTCGTCCTCGGATATTATTAGGGCCCGGTCTCCCTTCATCCTCGGATATTATTAGGGTCCGGTCTCCCTTTCTTCCGTACCTTCATACCATACCTGTTCTTACATACTTTTCTTGACAATACGTGCAATCTCCGAAGAGCGTTCACGTACCATCACATATCATACATACATTATGCATACGTCATATATAGTCATACATACATCTTATCTTATTTCATACATATCAATCACATCTTTAGCTACCACCTGACGATACATGCAACATCCGAAGATCGTTCACGCTTCGTCAAGCAATTGTCATACATAAATCATGCAAGGCATACACTTATCACTTAAGGTAAGTGTATTAACTACCACATCGAGTATGCACACAGCCCCGAAAACATAACAAGGAAGTGGGGCTAGAAACTCACCTCATTGCGATTGCGTTCACCGTTTACATTTATTCCCCTTTTTTGTTGTGCACGACTAACTGTATAACAATTATGCGTATTAATTATTATCACTATCCATATCGTATTTCTAGTCCAATTATAACCCTCAATGAACGGGGGTCCAGGGGCAGCGCCCCTGGCAGCGGGGTCTAGGGGCGGCAGCCCTTAGCAGGGTCCAAGGGGCAGAGCCCCTGGCTGGGGTCGAGCTGGCAGGTCAGCTTGGAAAAATTTTATTCCATTAACTGTCTTTACACATTTTCCATTAGAATTTTGAATCGTTAAATAAATTTCCTAATTCCAAAGTCCAAAGGCTTCTTTGTAATTAAATCATTCATTTATATGTCCAAGGACCATTCTGTCATTTTATTAAACTTGAGTTCGTTATCCAGTCCTTAGCGAAATTGGGTTCATTCGTTACTTCCTTCTCCTATAACGAATTGGCTAATTCGTTACTTAATAACCAATTGATCTTAATAGCGAACTGAGCCCTATAACGAATTGGAGCATATAACGAATTGAACCTTGTAACGAATGAACCCCCCCCCCCCCTTTATAACGAATGACCCTTCTAACGAATGAGGGTTCATTCATCATTTCCCATAACGAATTGTCTGACGAATTACGTAACGAAATGCTTAACGAATTAGGCTAATTCGTTATTTTTCCTTAACGAATGGGTGTGCCTAGTTCGTTACGCGTGCCTTGTTGGTGCATTTTGTGACCGTCGCTATGCAATTCTGACCAGCGGAGACGCCATAGGCGAAGTTAGAACAACTTCGCCAAAGGCGAAGTTAGAACAACTTCACCTTAGGCGAAGTTATAACAACTTCGCCATAAGCGAAGTTAAGAACAACTTCGCCTACTGGCCCAAGCCCAAGCCCACGAAGTTGTTTATCTATATATATATGTGTCTTGTTTAGGTTTGAGTATCCAAAAAGTTAGAGTTTTGTGTGTTAAGTTCAATTGTCAAGAGAGAAACAGAGAGGGAGAGTCGTGTGGGACGGCCCGAGGTAGAGCTCACCTCGGGTCGGCCGTCATTTGTTTTCGTGTTTGGTATGTAACGTGTTTTGTTATTATATAAAAGATCTGCAGATGTGTTTATCCCATTCGTGTGTTTGTTCGTGTGTTTGTTTGAGTGTAATCGTGTTCTTCGTCCTTTACACCATAAACGAGTCTAGGAGGATTCCGCACTCCTAGACATCGTGCGGATCTCGTATCGATCGGCGACGCCCCGAGGGGACTTACAAGTGGTATTTGAGCCTTAGGCTCTTATGCTATGGTTCGAGATCTGCGTTTTGGTGTTTCTGGCACGTTTCTGATGCGGTTTTGGCCGAACAGCCGCCGCAGGCGAAGTTATTGGGTTCGGGCGAAGTTGTCGCTTAAATTTTAGGGTTTAGGCGAAGTTATGGACAGGCGAAGTTAATGAGGGGCGAAGTTGACTTTTAGGCGAAGTTGACTTTTAGGCGAAGTTATAGTCAGGCGAAGTTAATGAGGGGCGAAGTTGACTTTTAGGCGAAGTTGACTTTCAGGCGAAGTTAAAAAAAAATTAAAAAAAAAAAAGAAAATTAAAAAAAAATTGTTTGGAGTTTTCGTCTGAATGGCCAGGTGTACACGATTATTGTTAGACCGAAAGTGTTGTTCCGACAACGAGTGAAACTTGGTATCTCTCGGTCTTACGTGTGAACAAATACGGGTCAACTCTGGATATGGAGTTGAAGTTGTGAATGGGATGTTGATTGAAACTGGATATTGACACATATTTGGGTGTTTGTGGGCAAAAAATTGTTGTTGTTTGAGGTTGACCAACTGAAGAAAGTCAAATCGAACTGAAAGTTTTCTTCATTACTGGATTGCGGTCAGAGCATATTATTTATGTTATTTTCAAGGCGTTCGAGAATTGGATCCTGAAACGTGATGCTTATTTATTAAAGTGAAAATTTTGGAACAAGTTGGATTTAATCGGGAATTAAAGTGTTTAAGTTCTTGATCATTATCCATGGTGATTGAAGATGCTTCGGATTAACTAATAGTCATGTGTGTTAGATTCTGTCAAGGTGGTTTTGTGATGAAATTGATCACTTGATGTTGAGTAGTTGAAGATTGAACCTTATCTTACTATACAATTCCGACGTGTTGGTGAAGTTGTGGAGGGAGCCCAACTTCACGTGTTGGTGAAGTTAGAAGAACTTCACGTGTTGGTGAAGTTAGAAGAACTTCACGTGATTGGTTGAGATGATCAATTAGGCACGGGGATGCATGCATGTCAAAGACCTCAATCGATATAGTCGAAGAAGCTTACACTGAAGGGGAGATCAGATATGGAAGACGTCGGGTGATTGGTAGATTTGTGAAGTTACAAGACAGTTTCAGACACGGCTGGTTGAAGGCAGGATGGATGTTGCATGTATATGTGAAGTTCAAGTTTGAAGATAATAGTGCAATCGAGTCCTACAAGAAGAAGAAAACATAAGATCATCAGTTAAGAGGGAGTCTGTTGGTGCATGTTTTGTAACAGATGATCTTTTATGTTTGTTAGAATTGAGAGCAACGGTCAAAGGGGAGTCTGTTGGTGCATTTTGTGACCGTCGCTATGCAATTCTGACCAGCGGAGACGCCATAGGCGAAGTTATAACAACTTCACCTTAGGCGAAGTTATATCAACTTCGCCATAGGCGAAGTTAAGAACAACTTCGCCTACTGGCCCAAGCCCAAGCCCGCAAAGTTGTTTATCTATATATATGTGTGTCTTGTTTAGGTTTGAGTATCCAAAAAGTTAGAGTTTTGTGTGTTAAGTTCAATTGTCTAGAGAGAAAAAGAGAGGGAGAGTCGTGTGGGACGGCCCGAGGTAGAGCTCACCTCGGGTCGGCCGTCATTTGTTTTCGTGTTTGGTATGTAACGTGTTTGGTTATTATATAAAAGATCTGCAGATGTGTTTATCCCATTCGTGTGTTTGTTCGTGTGTTTGTTTGAGTGTAATCGTGTTCTTCGTCCTCTACACCATAAACGAGTCTAGGAGGATTCCGCACTCCTAGACATCGTGCGGATCTCGTATCGATCGGCGACGCCCCGGGGGGACTTACATGCCTAGGGTTTAGGGCATCTGACAGAATGTAAGATGTCCTTTCAAACATTCTCTTCACCGGCGGCGCCGCCTTTCCAACGCTGTCATCGCCGGAAAACCGGAAATCTCGCCGGAAAAACGAGATCTCTTCGTTTCTCCACCATTTTTCACCGTTTTTATCCCGTTCATTCCAGATCTGAGCTAGGGTGACCCCTAAGCTCAACTTAGGTTTAGTTTATATCCGATTCCCCCGGATCTCGTTACTTTAACGGTTTAAAGGTGTCGGCTCGTCGTTTCGTGACTATATCTAACGGGTTTAAGCTCATACAACAAAATACTATCATACCTTGGGTCGGGATCGGTTTCTCTTCTATATTTCGGCTAGAGAGAGGACTAAAGAGAGAGAGAGAGCTTAAGTGTGTGTTTTAGTGGTGTATGGAGTATGTGTAAAATGAATTAAATGGGTGATTAATGGTTTATATAATTATTGATCATGGGCTTAAGCCCATGGTCTTTCCTTCTTTCTTTCATAACCCAAATCCATAACCCATATCTAATTACCCAACACTAGCCCGACTCGTAATAACTCATATTTCGTTTATTAACTGAAATCAGAAAACGGAATGTTACAAGTTTTCCCTCCTTAAAGAGGTTTCGTCCCTGAAACCTAACTATTACATAAACAAATTTGGATAAAATTTGCGCATCTCTTCTTCAACTTCCCATGTAGCATCCGATCCCTTGCGATGCTTCCATATCACCTTCACTAGTGGGATAACTTTATGACGAAGCTGCTTTTTCTTGCGGTCAACTATCTCGATTGGTTACTCAATGTAGTTCAACTGTTCATCAACCTCAATGTCCATTAATGGCACGTGCGACGTGTCATCAGCCAGACATTTTCTCAGATGAGAAACATGGAAGGTTGACTGAATTCCTTCTAGCTCTTTAGGCAAATCTAACTTGTAAGCCACTTCACCTACTCGATCTAAAATCTTGAACGGTCTAATGTACCTCGGACTCAACTTTCCTCTCTTCCTAAAATGAATAATTCCTTTCCAAGGCGAGACCTTGGCATCACATTGTCACCAACGTTAAACTCAATCGGTCGTCGCCTCTTATCAGCATACGGACTTATGTCTGTCTTGAGCAGCTTTCATTCTCGCTTTGATCTGATCGAACTTTGAGGAGGTTTCTTGCACAACCTCTAGGCTTCCCATCTCTTTCTGACCAATCTCTCCCCAGCATACTGGAGTTCTGAAACGTCTTCCATACAACATCTCGAATGGTGGCATACCAATACTTGAATGGTAGTTGTTGTTATAAGAGAACTCTGCCAGATGCAGATGATCATCCCAACTTCCTCCAAAGTCTAAAACACAAGCACGTAGCATATCCTCAAGGGTTTGGATCGTCCATTCAGACTGCCCATCTGTTTGAGGATGATACGCTGTACTAATATTCAATCTTGAGGGTGACCCCTAAGCTCATCTTAGGTTCGATTTATATCTGATTCCCCCGGATATCATGACTTTAACGGTTTAAAGGTGCCGGCTCGTCGTTTCGTGACTATATCTAACGGGTTTAAGCTCATACAACAAAATACTATCATACCTTGGGTCGGGATCGGTTTTCTCTTCTATATTTCGGCTAGAGAGAGGACTATAGAGAGAGATAGAGCTTAAGTGTGTGTTTTAGTGGTGTATGGAGTATGTGTAAAATGAATTAAATGGGTGATTAATGGTTTATATAATTATTGATCATGGGCTTAAGCCCATGGTTTTTTCCTTCTTTCTTTCATAACCCCAAATCCATAACCCATATCCATTTACCCAACACTATCTCGACTCATAATAACTCATATTTCGTTTATTAACCGAAATCAGAAAACGGGATGTTACAGTTTGTCTGGATCATTTCATATGTGGGTAGACGGTGGGCACACCGCACCACGCTTGATTATGCCTCTGCCACGTTGGGCCGGACCGACGATGTTCGAGTGGGGATAATCTCGTGTATATAGGTAGTGGCTACGATCTCGAACGCTGCGGTGTTCGCTGAGCGGTTTCAAGTTGAGCTGGAGTTTGTAATAGTTACTCAGACTTTCAGAACTTGATTGTTTCCTATGCCACGTAGGGTCGAGGCCTACGATGTCTCGAGGGGATAATTAAGTATCAAAATATTTTGTGTCAGCATATTCACCAGCATGCGTTGCTGACGTATTTTATAACTGTTTTTCAGGTAATCAAGATTAGGTGTTTGGAGATGAAGAATAGCCATTAGACGATCTGATGGCTCAGATGAAGTTTTTGTTATTAAAATAATGTAAATCATGGTTTTTATGTTTCAAAGACTTTTGTACCAACTATCGGATGTTTAATTCCCGACTTTTGAAATATATTAGTATTTTAATTAAAAATTCCGCTTAACAACCTTAAACTCTGATATATTTACAAAACAGGTACCAACTATTGGTCACATTCCTAGGCCCTAAGTTGGGGTGTGACATTGCCATTAGACGATCTGATGGCTCAGATGAAGTTTTTGTTATTAAAATAATGTAAATCATGGTTTTTATGTTTCAAAGACTTTTGTACCAACTATCGGATGTTTAATTCCCGACTTTTGAAATATATTAGTATTTTAATTAAAAATTCCGCTTAACAACTTAAACTCTGATATATTTACAAAACAGGTACCAACTATTGGTCACATTCCTATGCCCTAAGTTGGGGTGTGACATTGTTTGTTTTGTTATTTTGTTGTCTTTTTTTTATTTTATTTTATTGTTTTTTTGTCTTTTTTTGTCTTTTCTTTTTGTTTTTATTTTTATTTCTTCATTTTGTTTGTTTTGTTTTTTGTTAGTCGGACTAACAAAAAACAAACAAACAAAATGAAGAAATAAAAATAAAAACAAAAAGAAAAGACAAAAAAAGACAAAAAAACAATAAAATAAAATAAAAAAAAAAAGACAACAAAATAACAAAAAAGAAAACACATTTTTCTAAAACAAACCATCAATCCATGGCGGATCGCCTGATCCGTGAAGAATTAGGTGGGTGTTTTTAATATGGGATGGTGTCTCTATTAGGGACCATTTATCTTTGGTTTGCATTTCTGCTGGGTAGATCTATCTGATGTTTTTGACGGACTGACAATACGTCTACTAACTACACAATAGTAAACATTGGTTAAAACTAGTTTTTAAAGATCACACCTGAGTAAATGATTACTCTGTAATTTTAAACAACATACTAAACTATGTCTTTTGTCTGCATGTGATTGTCCTTTTGTTGTAAACTATAAAATTGTAAAATATATACCTTTTAAAGAAATGCTTATATAGAGGAAGACCACAGCCTACCAACAAAAGAAATATAATTTTATAAATAATAATAAACGATCAAATTAAATTTGGTACCTAACTATCGATGATCTAGTGATGATTGTCTAAACACTTAACCACAACCTAATAGTTGTGGCAATTTTGACCCACCATCTTGAAATTAGGTTGATATTTATTATTATTATTTTAAAATTTGGGTTGATATGGGTTATTGATTTTTATAGAACGGGTTGATTGAGATATCCCTTTCTAATGAAATGGATTAGAATGAGTTAGTGTTATTTTTAAAACTGATCGGAATGGCTTGATATCGTAATCTAATCTGGCGTTGGTAGGTGCGTAGCGTGACATCACACGGGCGAAAACGCAATTCAAAGCCACTACACACGCGCAACTCTATGTTGGTACGTGCGTAACGGTGTAAGAGGGTCCCGGTACGCATGCAAACCGACATCGGACGCAAAGTCGGTGCGTGTACATGCAAAAGTCGGCGCCAATACATGCGTAACAATGTATCAGCCATGTAACCAATATCTGCAACAACTAAACTCGGCGACGGTACGCACGTTACACGTTACTCAGCATCAGACGCATAACCGATGCTAGTACATGTGTTACCTGACATTAAACACAGGTAACTAAATTCGCGCACGTAACTGGCATTGTAATGCATGTGACCAACATTAAACACGTGTAACCAATGCCTCAGATTGGCAAACAAACCGGTCAAGCGGGTTCAGGTCACGGGACATGATGTGTTATGATCCATCATTTAAACACGGGTAACCTACGCCCGTATGTAACCAACATCAAAAGGCGTGTAACTAGAGCTGAAAACCAAAAGCAAAGATGATATGTACAATAATTAAAAATAAAAAAAATTCAAATCCAACTAAGTTTGACCCGAATCCGTTTCGATCCGAACCCCATTTTGACCCGATTCGTCTTGTATCGGAATATATTAATCCTTTTTTTTAATCGACCGCTTCCAACACTAACCTGTTTTAAAGCAAACCCGTTTTAATTCGTAGTTCAAACCCGTCCGACCTGACCCGTTTGCAAGTTCTGTTAATAGCTACGTTATAATAGTATTAATGATAGCCTCATAATATTATTAAAAATGTTTTTTTTAAAGCGCACGTGTCATTCTCCACCCCCTCCTTTTTAATATATATTTCTTTACCTACTTACCTACTATTTTTTAGTCCTTTTTGTTGTAAAATAGTATTTCACCCGTCTCTGTCTATATTTAATTTTTTTTATCTTATTACAAATTTTCACTTTAAATGTTTATTAGTTAATTTTCAAGTTTACTCTTAAACACACAACAACTAATGTTAATAAACAAAATTGATGGACCCAATTTTCCAATCACATTATTGTCATTTGGTAAGCAAAAAAACGTAATCATTCAATCTACCTTAAATCTTGTGTTTTTCAATCCATGACACTTTCAACGGGACGGGAGAGTAATTGTTTCCAAAGGACCACGAATAACAGATGTTAACTATGTTATTTATTGGTTGACGTGAATTTTCTTCTCCGATCGCGTCACGTCGAAAACCTGCAACTCGCCTCCATTCTCCTTAATTTCGTTACACCGTCTCCCTTCCTCTTCAAAACACATCGGAAATTAGAAA